>NC_142506.1:51115227-51418257 GCF_057876585.1 Rhinolophus sinicus
TTTAAACTCACAAGTTTTGGACTCTCGTTAACCGATATCTATTTTAAAAGGCTAAGTCCAAAATTATTTCCCTCACATACCTTCTTTCCCTTAGAAACCATTGAATTTTCCCCTGGTCTTTGACAAACCTAAGAATGGGGTTGTCAGAAAATAACTTTTCCTGGATGAACTATTCTCAAAGTTGGGAAATAGTTTGTTTCTAAATTTGATGACTATGAGGCAGAACAGTGACATTTTGATCAATTTGGGATGTGGTACCAGCAGGAATCATTTCTTCTTCTCTATGTTCTGCTGAAACACAGTGAAAGGAACCACTCAGGTGGTTCACCTGTGCCTACAATTGATTGAAGAAGTCCTCTGGGGGCCCAGCCATGATGCCACATTACAGGCAGGACTCAGGGACTAGAGGAGGGTGAAAGGGAGGACAAGAAAACCATCTGGCAGCCAGTTCCTAAGAAACTTCCCTGGAAAACCCACCCAACAACTTTCCTGTCAGCTCCTTGACAACCCCTGGCTGCAAGAAAAGCTGGGAAAGTCTTTTAGGTGAGCACAAGTGATGCCACAAATAAAATCAGGTTCTGTTATTGAGGAATGTGGGAGAATGAATGCTGGACAAGCAGCTAGCAATCTGTGCCAGAGCCTTTAGCAGAAGTCACGTAGAGAGATTTCAGGAGTGCTTTTCCTTTCCTGATAAAATAGAAAACCGGCAGCCTGCATATCCCCTTGCCGTTCCCTCTTCTCCTAGCCTTGAATGTGGGCCAAGAAGTGGAGCGGCCATCTTGCAATGAGCTGAGGAGCATGGGGTGAAAGGACAAAAGACAAAGGCAAATGAACCACTGGGTTTCTGGCTTTGTCATTGTCACAGTCATTGAATCGACATGAACAGCAACTTTCATGGTCTTTGTATGTGAAAAATTCCTACTTGTTTAGTCACTGAAGTCACATTCTCTGGTGCCTTTAGACAAATATATTCATAACTGATAAATCCTAAATATTGGTCTTTCGGATTTAGGTTTAGCTTCCTTTCTCTATGTCCGTGTGTGTGTGTGTGTGTGTGTGTGTGTGTGTGTGTGTGTGTGTGTGTTGGGGGAATGTTGTTGAAACAGTTAGAGCTCTGTTTTATTATTTCCTCACAGAAATAATAGGAACTTTATGAGATATCTTCAATATAAATGTTTTCCCAAGGATCAAAAAGACCTCTAGAATTTATTTACCCCATTTCTAAGTCTACATTGTCTACATTTTCTAAATATACATATATATAGTCATGCAGGGTCTCTGCTCCTGCTCCCCACACAAGAACACAGGACATGGTGAGACCAAAAAGGAACACCCACAGAGCCATAGATAGGGAAGTCATACCACTATAGTCTCGCTGGCGGCTGGGTTGGAGACACAGGAAGCAGGAGCCACACGATCTGCAGTCTGCCATCCCCTTCTCTGCCAATCAACCAACCAACTAACCAACACCCTAACATAGCCACAGCAGTTATATTAGTGGCTAATGTCTAACTGGTAACAGCTGATGGCCACCCAGCCACAGCAGATGGCTGTCTGATTACAGATGATGGCCATCTAATAACTGAGCCAGCACCTTTCCATGTGAGGCTGAGAGCCTGGAAACTGCTTTCTGGGAATATATATGTGTGTGTATATATATGTGTATATATATATATATATATATATATCTTCGTCAAACATATTTTCCATAGTCTCAAAACTCATATATATTACCAGAGGGTTTTCATACTATTTAATTGGCATCTTGTTGAATTATAAGTCATTTCCCCATTATCCTGGCTTCAATGAATACGATGAGCAGATGTCCCACCTCGTTTGAGCAAAGCCTGATCACTCCTCAATGACTGTAATCAAGTGCCTCTTCAGCCTTCTCTTCTGGCAAAATTCATGCAATTCCCTGAAACCCCAAATCCTAGAAGACAAACACTTCAACCTTTGTCATCTTTCTATGCTCCTCTGGACTCCTTTCATGGCCTTCATATCTTACTTCTGTAACTTGTCAGGAACCAGAAAGAAATAGGAAAATAAAGCCCTAATGAGTGCCAGGACCAGGGGGAAATCATCTCAAACTCCCTTCATGATGGTCTAGCCTTGGAAATATTCCTCATCCTTATTATCTCTGACAAGGTTGGATGCATCTCATTGGATTTAGAAAGTTCTGACTGTATATTGAAGTTACTTGGGAAGCTTTTAAAAAATACCCATATCTCAGCCCCAGTGTCATAAATTCTGATTTAATTGGTCAGAACAGGGTCTTAGCATTGTCATTTTGTTAAAACACCCCAGGTAAGCCACATGCACAGACAGGTTTGAGAACCAGTGAGCTATTTCCTCTGGCTATCCTTTAAATGTCATCATCTCCTGTGTCCACTTTGTTCTTGCTCTAAAATCCTTTCATAACCCCTAAAGAACTAACTCTCTATGGCTGTACATTGTATGTATATAAACATACTCAGTCCTTCCCCACCTGGAATAAAATAAACAACAACAAAGCAAACAAACAAAAAGTTATCCTTTTGCCTTAAGAACTCCTCCCTGTCTTTTTTTCCTCAACAGCCAAGCTTTGGGAAAAAGGAACCCATTCCCACTATTTCTTTACCTCCTATTCATTTTTGAACCCTCCCAGCCTTTTAAACTTACCCCCTCACCTATGAAGACTGTTACAGTTGCCAATGTGCCAAATTAAAAAATGTCTCATTTCTATTTTACTTCATTTTTCTACAACATTTGTATTATTGTCCACATTCTCATTTCTGAAACTCTTCCTTCCCTTGTCTTTAAAAAAATCCCACTCTTTTTACTTGTCACTTCTCCTGGGTTCTCGTTGCCCAATTACATTCAAAACATTGGTGTACCCCAGGTACCATGCTAGTCTCCCTCTAAAATTTCTAAACACTCTCCCTGAGTAATCCTAACTCCTTTCTGTCTTTGATACACTTGTCAATGTATTATAAATAAATCTATATATCTTAGTTCCAGTTTCCTGAGTTTTCTGACTCATGCATCCAACTGCTTTCTGGCATACTTGTCCATAATATCTGGCAACTACTACAAATTTGGTATCTCCAAAATGAAATTCATCACCTCACATCTGCCCCCCCCCCAATCATCTACTGCTATTGTTTCCTCTTGTCTTTATTAATGGCACCACTAATGATCCAAAGCCAAAGCCCAAGAGTCATCTTCAGCCTTCATTTGTGGACTCCTCCCATATTAGGACACAAAAACCTCATAAATTCTATGTCTAGGATGTCTCTTTAAAATTCCCACCACTGCTTATGTCTTAGTCTAAAACCCTCAGCTCAAAAATTAACATATATAATGGTATCTAATTGGTCTCCTTCCTCCTATCACCTTTTTCTAATCCATTTCCACACTGATGCTGGAATTATTTTCATAAGGTAGGAATCTGATTACATTACTTCCCTAATTAAAACAGTCCTAATGCTCCCGATCTCTTATAATATACAATCCACTCATTCAGGGCTTTTTGTGATTTTCTTTCTTCCTATCTTTTTACTTTCACCTTCTGCCCCTCTCCAAGGCATACTGAACTTGAAATTATCTAAACAAGACATGTCCCCATATCTTAGGACAGATTATGCCATTGCTAGGAATGTCACTAACAGTCTTCCACCTGACAAAATCCTCCTCATCTTTTAAGGATGGTAAGGTCTACAAGGGCTTTCTTATCTCCATTGTAACCCCTCCCCGCAGCATAACATCCAGAACATAGTAAGTGCTCAATGACTACTTCCTGTATGCAACCTTCCCTGCCCCCTCGCCGCTTTACGCAGAATTAGATCTAATAGCTATAGTCTCTTGGCACCATGCACGTATAGCTATAATTCGTCCCATAAGATTGTAATTATTTATTTATTTTTCTGAATCCCCTAAAAAATCCCCTTAGAAGGAGGAGAATGTGTTGTATTTGCTTTTGCATTCCTGTGACTCAGCAGTGTCGGATATATACCAGGCATTGCTAATTTTTATTAAGTTTATTGATTCACAGAAGGGAAGAGATGAATTTGAATTGAAAACTTCTGAAAATGAGTATGTAGCTTTCAAAAAGAGAAGAGACACTCAAACATTAAACTATACTTATATAGTTTAATATATATTTGCCATTTCCATGCAGAGCTTGAGAATAAAACCAACATAAAGGAGACTAGACTAGAAATTGAAAAGACTGTATCCAGAGATGGCTCTTTTGTATGAGCCTGGATCAAGCTGTACAGAAAAATCTTCCCCTTGGTTTTTCAGTTATGTGAGTCAATAAATTATTTTTGTGTAAGCTAATTTGAGAGAAATTATTCTATCACTTGTACTCAAGAGTCCCCCTGATAGAAAAGTTATAGACATTCTGTGGAGTTAAGCTAGAAACAAGGTGTGCTCTAGCTTACTATCTTTTAAATTCAACATAAATCAACTGAACCATTTAGAGACTGATCAATCAGTTGAAATATGATATATGATGCTTTGAAGCTTTTATTTTAATTTTTCTAACAGTAATATAGTTCAGAAGTTAATGCACAGTGATTTCATTAAATGAGGCAAATGCTTTCATTTTAATAACTGTAAAGAAATTTTGAAAATTAAACATTTTCAATAACTGGAAAGACTTTGGCCTTTGTACAACAATGGTAAGCTAATTATATGGATCAAAGGTTTAAAAAGCATGTCAATAAAAGTCAGGAAGATAACAAGAAGAATAAAGTATGCCTGGTGTCAAATAATAATAAATGAGTGGAGCTATGGTAAACTGGAAATGAGATAGCCAAATTAGTGTCACCTGGAAATAAATAGCCAGCATTCCCCAATATTTTAAATTTTTTTCAAAAGAAGACAAACCTGGATTTAGGTGAATGTCTTCTGATTTTTAAATGTTGTTAATGAGAATGTAAACAATAGCATGTTGACAACCAGACCACAATATTCCCCAAAAATCATACTGCTCAAAAGAAGATATAAATAAGGCCAGTCCAAGACACAAAAATGACTAGCCATCTTCCTCTTCTGACAAACATCACCTACCTCTGAGTAGATACTGCTTCTTTGATAATCATACCTCTAGACTCTAGTACTCTTGCCTCCTAGATACAAATTATTAAGATGGCCAATGTCTGAATTGTCCTTGTTTCCTGGTAGTCTGAAATCCAGAACTGGTCTGTTTCCCAGTTCCTCCTCAAAATCATCTAACATAAGGCCAACCTCGAAAAGAAGATCCTCTCAACAAGACCTTAACCAGCTACTCCTGAGATTTCCCCGGAGCACGATCACTTTTGCTGCAACAATATAAAGAAACCTTAAGTCTTTAACGACAGATGTGTTCTTAATAGTCTCTGACCCATTGGCTTAACAAGTATTTGGAAAATGTTGTAAAATACTGGCTAAACGGAGCTGGCCTGTAAGCCAGGTTGAGCCCTATAATTTCTGTTAAAGTTAGTAATGGAGAAAGCAAAAGGAGATGTAGAAGAGATGGATAGATTTCCTCTTTTTTTTCTTTACACCATTTCTTGTTTTCATTATCAGTTAAAGGGGGATGGGAAATTTCAACTTCTAGGACGTATTACTTAAAGATTGTGATCATTTTCACTCATGCCAGGAGGAAGAACTTCATCCTGCTTGATTTGAGGAAATCCATTTTTAGTGCTTTCAATTTCAGGCCTTCCAATTTGAGTTCCACTTGGAGCTTAAAAGACTGCTGTGTCTTAGAGGGCTTTTTACTGTGTAATTTCTTAAAATGCAAGAGTAGAAATCAGGAAAACTCAGAGAGACTTACGAAGTGATTCAGATGTTTATGCAGGTAACTGAGATGTAAGGCATTCCTGACTAGAATTCAGTCATATCTTCTTCACACAAGGAGACTCACTTCTGAATATCACATCTCATTGTCAGAAATGCAATTAGTGGGTGAAAATATATATGAAAGGAAAATAAATCTTTTCTGAGGCTGTGAGAGTCAAACAGGATTAACTGAGGATGATTTTCAAAGACCTCAGCGGTGGCTCCCCTGACTCTGTAGCCTCAGCTTCCCTCAAGCTAGAAACCAATGCTAGATGGCAGCTCCCCAGACAACTCCCCTGAGCAGCTTGCACAAAACCTAAACCCAGAATATTTAGCCCCCTGAATGACTGTTCTCATGCTTGTCCTATAAAAAGACAGGAGATACTTCTAGTCAAGTTGGAGGAATAAGAAAATGCTGTGCTTTTCTCCTCCCTATGACATGTCAAAATTATACCTAAACTAAAGAACAACCATCACTGAGAAACACCTGAAGTCTAGCTGAACAGAAGATGCCACATAAAGACTGGTAGGAAGAGTAGAAATGTAGAACAGGCAGGCCACACACCTATATGTGGTGATCAAGAAACAGGAGTGATATCTCAGCTGCTGAGGTCCCGACTAAGGAGAGAAGGGTCCCAGCTCCACACCAGACACCCCAGCCCAGAGTTTCAGTGCCAGAGAGAGTCCCCATAACTTCTGGCTGCAAAAAAACAGTGGATATTGTGGCAGGGTGAGATGGAGGGCAGCTGGAGTTCCAGGCATTCCTCTTAAAGGGCCTGCACAAGGACTTACTCACTGACAGACTCACTCTGAGATCCAGCACAGAGGCAGCAGCTCGAAAGGTGCCAGGGACATACAGGTAGGAAATGAATTATCTGGCTTCAGGGTGAGGGCTTGACAGGCAGCTTTCTCCCAGACAGAAGTGCTGACATTGTTCCTTTGTTGAGCTCTCCCCTCACCCCGCCTGCAGGAAGAGGTGGGCAAAGAGTCTGAGTCTCTATCAAGCTAGTTAACACTGTTTGCCCCACCCTAGTGATTTTCTGAGACCCCGCCCCACCCAATTTGCAGGCCCACCCAGCAGCTTCCAGTGGCTTTTTCACACAAACGGCTGGCCTGTCCCAGCTCGTGCTGCAGACTTTCCTATAATCTCTCAAGTGTCTACAATTCCCAAACAAGCAACATCTAGCCTCCGTATGTCCCATAACTCTTGCTAAGTAGGCCCCAAACCCAGCACTATTGGCAACCAGTCAGAGGGATAGTAGATGGAGGAAAGGGGGTTATCACTGTGTAAGGGATATAAATGATAAATGTCTATTACATTGTTTTGTGCAGCTGAAACTAATAAAAAAAAGAAATCTAAAAGAAAATTAGAGTTCCTTTAGTGAGTAATAAGGGGGAGACGGTTATTTGGGAGAAAATGAGCTATGTCTGTCACAGTCGACTCCTTTCTACATTCTCTTGCACCCTTCCTTCCAAGGTAGGATATGCTTGTCACAGCCCATCTGCTTCAGTCAGCTCTTCAGTGTCTCTGGGAACAACCTTCCCATCAGGTATAGATGGAACTTCTCATAGTCTAGTGACTTATAAATTGAAAAAAAAAGCTATCTTTCCCCTGCACACTCAAAATTTAATAGTGAAAAAGGAGCAAGATAAGGGCAATGTTAACTCCTATTTGGAAAAGAAAACAATGGAAAGTACTCAGCAGAGATAGTACCAAACATTGCCTGGCAGGAAATCTCAGAACTTCTGTATTCTCTCTTCAGGGTACTTTCCTGGGTTAGTCAATCCAGTTCCCTCATGTTCTGTTCCCTGGGAGACCCTTTTTGGCCACTGTTATCCAAAACCACATATGAGGAGAGTATTGTAGAGGGTGGGACCACAGATCTTTTTGGCCTACTTCTTTTGGTTTGAATTTGGCGTTCAGGAATGGACTTTGAGGTCTAACAATCCCGGCCTCTTCCCTTTCATTAGCCTTTGGCAATATAGTTCCCTCAAAATTTTAGACTTCCAATCTATTTGCTCTTGGTCAGTTAATTCCACGTGTGAGTGACCACAGGCCAATATTTCCTCTGGATACGGTATTTAGCCTGAAGAGTCCTTTCTCTTACCTACTGACCTATCGGCTGTTCCCAGTCTCTTATTACATAGCTTAGCAGCCAACGCCTTGAGGTCATTTAAAATAACAGACATTAGTGGGGACACATCAAGTATAACATGGTCTTAGTTCATTAGCATTGGTCTGAAGAACTCTTAAGAAAGCGTGTATAAGAAAATCCTCAGGTACTGATCTACTAAGTCTTCAGCTTCACTACCACTCTCCTTGCCTGTCTCAGTTTGATAAGAACACATTTATTTTTTTAAATTCTGCATGTGTAGGAATTTCAGTCAATTCAGGATGCAGGCCACCGTGAAAGAGTACCTTTCCCATCTTTGCTTATAGACTACTAACTCTAGTCTGAGTACAGACGTCTCCTTCAGAAAAAAAACACACAAACAAAAATAAAATCTATAACTACATGCCAGAGTTCTGTATTTTTCCTACTACTTATTCTAATAACAAAGCTGCCATGGTACCTGGTCTGTATCCAAAAGAACAGCAGGTGACAATGTGACCAAATGTTTTGCCACCATGTAGTAAGGGTCACCAGAAATACCAAGTGGAATATCTGAGTCCTCACTGTCCAAAGCCCCACGTCCTCCACTCAGCCAGTTCCATTTTTTAGAATCTTACTTGCAGTATCTCTTTCCAGGTAGAAAATTCTAGGTCAGATGGAATGGATTCAGCTGCAGCTACTGAATAAATCAGCAGGAACACAGCTGCCTACCACCACCCAGCTCACAGAAAGGAGGCTCAGAGACAGATTTCCAACAGTAATGACTAGTATTTCTAGCAGTGCAGTCATGTCATTTTCCTTGAAGAACATCTTAGGCACATGATCTCATTTATTCCTCACAATAATTGCATGCAGTGGGTGGTATGTTATTATCCCCATTGTACTGATGAGTAAATTGAGGCTCAGAATCTAGATGATTTTCCCAGGTTTGCCCATCTGCTAAGCCATGGAGCTGAAGTTTGAATCCAAATCTGAGCGAAGCAAACGCTGGTGCTTTTTATCGTTCAATCGTTTTAATCATTTGATCTGTATTTAGGGTAAAACTGTATCACAGAGGACCAAAAGGAGAACTACAAATCTCCTTTACAAGGCAGTCAGTGTGTCTGTTGTCACATTATAGCCGTGACATAGGGGTTACATTGTGGAAAGCAGGTGAGTCCTTGGCACACGCAGAACAGAGCCAGCCCTGGGCGGTGAGCCGCAGACACCACAGAACGTGCAATATTGTTGATCTGTGTAGAGAACTCGGGATGTCAACATTATCAGAAAATAATGAGTCAGGCTCTTTGGAGCATATGCTTCATTCCTGAGCCAATTGCGTGTAATCACTGCCAAGAGCTCCTTCAGGGCACTGAACCACCACAGTAAGATCACAGCTTCAAGGCTCAGCACCTGGGCACCTGAGCGATGCCCTCTGTGGGGGCCCGAGAGACCAGGTCCTCTCAAACTGTGACACCTGCTCCCTTTGGAAATGGGACATGCTCTCTTGGTCTGAATTGTCACCGCTTCTCTCCTACAATTCCCTTCCGTCCAAAGGTGGCATATGGCACACTTTGGATAAATTCTGTTGGTGTACTGTGGTCATCTCATGGCCTCCCACTGCCTAGGCATCCCAGCAGTGGGGTTAGCAGTCTGCAGAGCAGGACATTCAGCCATGAGCTGTACTGGTCACCAGAGGCCTGGAGCACAGTGTGCTGAAGAGCTGGATCCCAAGGGGCACCGACCCCCGACGCCTGGGCCCATCAACAGCTCTGTCAGAGGAGAGCTAGGCAGGGTCGTTTCCTCAAAATGAAGTGAAAACATGAAAAGGAGGGAGGAATGTCCACATCCTGACACTACACGCAAATTAGTCTGGGGTGTGCTGTTCAGCTTGCATGTAGAGGATGCAGAGTTGTGTGGGCGCACACTGACCGGCCTGCCCTGGGTCCCCACGGGAGAAGGTGATTTTTCTGAATCCAGCCCTGATAAGTTTGGATCACATTGTTGGGTTTCTGTCTCTTCAGTAGATGATAAACTCTAGGAAGGTAAGGGCATGGTGAGTGAGTGTGTGTGTGTGTGTGTGTGTGTGTGTGTGTGTGTGTGTGTGTATTCCCTATATCCTCTAATGGAGCAATGGCTGCTTTGCCATTTGATTTGCTGAAGTGCTTCGAAATGTTATATATTGAAAAGAGGAAAAGACTCAAAATAATATGTCACTTTTGAAGTGATTCTGATGTATTATGACTCTTGAGTACAGGATTGGCTACAACTAGAAATGGAGAGATTTTAATGTAAAATGTAGCTATCTTGAACAGAGTTTTTATGCTGGATGGTTAGAAGACTAGGGATAGATGGATGATAGATACACAGATAGTATTATATGTTCGATTGTAATATTTACGAAAAGTATGTTTTTATATATACATACATGCATATGTACATACACATGAACATAATCACAGAAAATAGAAAGGCATTTAAAAAATACAATACCATCTGAAATCTGTCCCTTTGGTAGGAGGGAAATGGAAAAGCACAGCTCCTTTATCTTCTCCTTGGTGTGCCCTTGAGGATATGACAATAAATTTTCCCTCCCTTCGTCTGGTAAAATTAATTACTTTCAGTTTCTGTGATACAGATTTTATCTGCATGGAATCCCTAGCTCCAATACTGTTATCTTTTTCCTTTGCAAAACTGCAGCCCAGGTACAACTATATCTCTCTCTATATATAAAATACTTGTATCACTAAAGAGTAGTATGTCAATTGTGCATATTTAATGGATTGAATAATATTTTTAAATGCACAAAAGCATCTTGCCTCTTAAAGGAATCAATTATGGATCTTTTGGTAAAATGAATGATCAGTTAATTGACATATTATTATTTAAATGTAGATCTATGTGTACTGGGTTTATTTATAAATCTTTCAAGTATAGAAGGTATTCTCCTGCAAGTCTGAATTCCCATAGTGAATTTACAAGATCAGAATGAGCAGAAAAAAATCACCAACAGTGTAAGGTGACTGCAGGCTATAATGTGGCTAGCAAGGATTTCTAACATCTCATCTCACATATCCCTTAATACGAGGGTAGGTGGGAGGGGTTATTCAATGCCCCAGTCATAATCAATTAATTCTGCATGGCCATGCAGAATTATAATATTAGCAAATGCTTTCAACCATTGTTCCATAACAAAGTTCCCACTGGAGGGATAGCAACCAGCTTTTAAGCTGCTTAAGCTCAGGGGATATGCCTGCCCATGGCCCTATTTCATATTCGTAGCCTGCCTGGTGCTTTGAATTGGAAGGTGCTTGGTAAATGTATTTTAACTTATATTTAATATATAGAGATATGATTCATGTTGTAAATGAGAGGGAAAGCAGTATCAAAGCAATACATACGGATATTTGAGAGAACAAACATCTCTTGTTTTACATTTTAAATTCTAAGTTGGGAAGACAGAACTAGTACAAATAAAAGAGGACAAGAGAAGATGCTCACATTTATTTGGAATGCTCTTCTATTCGTCTTGTCTTGGATTCTTTAAGTGACACGAGATAGGCAAAAAAAGGAAAAAAAGAAGAAGGAAGGAAAACAATGAATACAAGAGAATCAATCAACAGGTATTAAAAGAATTTTGTGTAACTACTGGCATATGCTCAAAAAATATTTTAAAAATCTGAATTAGGCCCAAGTATTTTTTGGTCACTTATGTTGAAATTTAAAATTAAAGTTTTATGTGTAACTGATAATGGACTCTTTTAGGAAAATTCAATTTCTTAAACAGAAATCTTTCCACAAAATGGAATAAAGAAAGATGTACATCAAAGCAAACAAACTTGGGAATGAGGTTCAGGTTATAAATTGAGATTCCTAAATCAGAGGTGACACTTTCCTTGTCTAGTTACTGCTCTGTCCATGTCCCCTACATCCCATCACTGTTAACTCTAGGCTTAATTTAAAGCCAGCTCTTCTCAGTGGCTCATCTCAGTAAAATGAACTTTTGCCATGATTTTGATCTGTTAAATAAAATCCAGCTTCAACTTACATGAGCTATGGTGAATGCACAGTGATAAATTAGCTGTTTAAGCTATCCCAGTCTATTTGCAACACAGCACTGTTTTAGCCTGAAGTCAATGAATCACTCTTTTGCTCAAACACCCTTGATGGCTCCCTATTTCAGAAAAGATAAGGGAAAATCCCCTCCAAAGACCTTGAAGTGACTGTGTCTCTGTATTACTCCCCTCCCCTCCCGCTCCCTCTCCCCCACACTAGTCATGCTGCTCCAGTCACATCAGCATTCTTGGAAAGTCTTCCACCAGCCAGCTAATCTCGTGACTTCTTCAAGGGCTTGCTCAGATGTCATCTTCTCAAACACCATTTTATTTCAAAATGTAACCACCCACCAATCCACATCAGCCTCCCCCCTTATCTTGCTCTATTTCTTTTCCCCAGTTTACTTATATCTTTGAATACACTGCACAATTTACTTATTTATTATTGTGTTTATTGCTTATTTCCTATCCTTTACCCACTAGGATGTGAACTGTACAAGAACAAGAATTTTTGTCATTCTTTTTAATTGCTGTATCCCAAATGCTTAAAACAGTGCCTGACATAGAGTTAGAAGTTTTCAATAAATATGTATGGAATGAATAAAGGAATATTTGCAATATTCATTATCATTTATTAAGTAGTATCAGAAAAATAACATGAAACTGAAATTTAATTATATCTGATTCTCTAAACTTTGGCCCATGTGTCCATCCATATAAATAGATGTTCAAGTGAGGCACTAAGACAGCGATGAAAGAAACAGACTTGGAAGTCACTTATAACTATATTCAAATCTCAGGTCTGTCCCTTACTAGCTATGGAAAAGCTAAGTAAATTTTAATGAAATTTAGTTACTTCTTTTGTGAAATAGCAGCAATGTAGCAAATTCACTGAGCAACTAGCACAGTTCCCCGTGCACTAGGCACATGATACATAGTTTCTCCATTTTTTCTCACTAACTTCTCAGTACACACGGTAGGGGGAAAAAAGAAAAAAAAATCAAGGGCATTTGCAGAGAACCACATTGTGTCCCCTGTAGTTCTTTCTTCACAGGAAATTGTGCAGAAAATTGGGGAAAGGTGAGGAGGCAAGCATCAAATCTCTTCTAGTCTTTCTTCACTGAAGGACCAATGGGGATACTGAGAATGAGGATAGACAACAAGAGCACATCCTACCCTTGACTGGTGGAAGGAGTTAGAGACCGAGCATGGACCAGATGGCGGTAGAAAAAGCTAGCTAGTCAGAGCCATAGAAACCTGATTGAACATATCATCAAAGCAAAAACAGCCTGAGTCCAGAACAGAGGCCAAGTGCTAAGCCAAAAGATTGGAGATGTAAAGGGGTCCAGAATAAGAAGTTTGAGAGGAATGCCCTTTAGAAAATCCTACACAAATGAACAACAATGCCCATAGCCAAGCCAGGCCCTTCTTTGACAGTTGGGATTTTTGTCTTCACTCTTCTGACTTTTCTAAAGTAGGCTTTCACATTGGGGAAATTGGTAAAAGAGGTAGGACTGGGGAGTACCACTTCCCTCCCTCGGATTGGAGGGAATATTACTTCACTCATACTCTGAAGCCACATATTAGAAAGTAAAAGAGAAAATATGTTTTAAAAATAAAGTTTTAACCAATTCTCATGGATGCAATAAATGATCAATGGCAAGTCAGTAAATGAGTGGATGAGTAAAAGTGGATTCCAGTGGCTCCGGCAGATTGAGTTTTTTCTCATTCTGAGAGAGACAACTGGGGAAAGGCTGACCTAATCTCATGTTGTAATTGTGCAAGTGAGGAAATTAAAACCCAGAAAAGGAAACTGATTTTCTCAAGGTCACACAATTAATACTAGCTAGTTAAGACTAAACACTGATTTACAAAACAGAATTTCAGTTTCCAATGAAAGGTATCTCTTTAAATGACCAATTTACTTGTATCTGTTGCCTGATACTTTTCAAGTTGGAAGGTTTCTCCATACAGATGATATAATCAGATGATTGTTTGGTGAAACAGAACAAACATTTTATCTAGATTGTGTTGTCGTCTGGATATTTTTTCCTATTTTACTTTTATAGTGACAGAAATTCTTATATCTTTCAAAGATGGTGGCTTTTTTTCTAAGTTACAGTGTATACATATAAAATTAAAGAAAAATAAAAAGTATATGTATACTTTATATGAATACTATACTCTTTATGTATACTTTATATGAGTACTATACTCCATATATACATATATAAAGTATATATACTTTTAAATTTTCTTTAATTACATATATATCATTGTGTACATACAATGTTAAAGAACACACACACACAAACACATAGAAACATATATATTTTTTCTTTGTCCTTGAGTATACATACCACAAAATTTATATATTGTCACCACTTGAGGCATACCATCATTAATAGGTTTATAATTTATCTTACATTAGTCATTGATAATGCTGGTACATAACATTCAGGTCAATGCATTTTACATTTTTTTTATTTTACTGAGCCCTGCTCTTTGACCAGCACCATAAGACTGGTGGAGATTTTAGAACATGTGAGCGTTTTTGTTTTGTTTGTTTGTTTGTTTTATAAATGTTTCAGAGATTGTCCCATGCCTTTGATGAGTTTTTGAAAGCTTCCATAATCTTATCTTTTGTGTTTTGTTACCATTACAGAGAGTTATTTATTTAATTTATGTTGATTTTCCTAACATTGCACTTAAATTCTGGTAGTTAAGACTGTTCAAGGTCTGATAATCCATAGGGACTGTCAAGAGAAATAAATCAATCTGTCTTAAGCTCTAACCATTGTTTCAAAATAAATATCATAATAATGTCTGTGAATGCAATATCTCATATGTCCCAATTTTACAGGAAGCAGGGAATGCAAAATGTTCTAAAACTGTTCCTTATTCTCTATGTTCCTTATATGATTTTCAAATGGGTGAAGCTAGAATTATGACTAACTGCTTCAACTGAGTACATCACACTTTGATGGGAGGAATTCACCCATTTCATCTATAGACAGAGTAAATCAGTTTTACAGAGTGAGACCTTGTTGCCAGTCAGAGCATAGCTTTGAATTACTGTCTCTGCTGGACATCACCTGAGGAAACTAATTACTTTTTCCAAAACCCAATTATCTTACCACATTACAAAATATTTTACTTTAGCAATTAGATGTTTTAAATAATGGGGTAAAAACTGCATTATCTATAAGAACCTCAATTATCTATAGTTAAAACATGGAAAAAGAAAGTATCTGGAGACAGATACAGAACAGAATATTTCCAGTTTACACCACTGACAATAAAAGAGGTTTAGTGAAAAGAAACCAAAAAAAAAACCAAATTAAAAACAATGAAATTGGTCAAGATGGCAGAGTAGGTAAGTAGTATGCTCACCTCCTCCCATGATTGCCTCAAAATTACAACCAAAATACAGAACAGCCATCACTGAGAACCTCCTGAAGTCCAGCTGAACAGAAGTTTTATAACTAAGAACATACAGACGGATAGGAAAGGTGTAGACTCAGAATGGGCTGGTTATACACCCACGTGTGAAGGGTGAAAATTCAGAGGGATATAATGGCTGCAGAGGTCCTCCTGGAGCAGGAACCCCACAACAGGCTCGAAAGCCCAGGATTCCAGAGATAGCGAGAGAAGTCCCCACAACTTCTGGCTGTGAAAAGCAGCAAAGATTGTAGCTGAGTGAGACAGAGGGCTGCTGGAGTTCCAGATGTTCCTCTTATAGGACTCACAGTCTCACTCACTCGGAGCTCCAGCTTTGATCTGGGTACCAGGTCAAAAGGTGCCAGGGAGGAACTGAATTGTCTGGCTTCAGCAGGAGGGTTGGAGGGCCAGATTATTCCCAGACAGAAGTGCTGGCAGAAGCCATTGTTCCTTTGTTGAACCCTCCCCTGACCCAGCCTTCACACGTAGGTTGGCACCATTTCTGAGTCTCCATCAACCAGGCTAACACCATTTACTACACCCTGGTGATTCCCTGAGACCCTACCCCATCCAACTTGTGGGTTCAACCAAGCCACTTCCAGTGTCTCTTCCATACAAATGGCCTGTTTTGGCTCAGGCTGTGGACTTTTCTAAAATCTCTCAAAATTTTACAAACCCCAAATGAGCAGTGTCTGGCCTTGGCATGCCCTATACCTCTTGCTAAGCAGCTTCAAGCCTGGCACTAGAGGCAACTGGCCTCAGTTCACAATTTACCAGCTCCCAGGCACCTCCAAGCCGAGCACAAGGGGCAACCATCTGCAGATTACATTGTAGCTCATACAAAGTGGCCCCAGGAAGGACACAGGCAGTGGCTGAAATTAGCCTGTCTCAAAGAACTTCTCAAGAGTCCCCCCAAACCAACATACATATGGGCCAACTTCAGACCACACCAGAGGCCACCCAAACAACTTCACAAGTGACACACCCAAAAGGCAGACTCAGCAGGCACCAGAGTCCCTCTAAAGCAGGGGTTTCCAAACTTTTTTCAACATTTTTCACCAAGGGCCATATGCGGTAAAATACACAAACAGCCGGGCCACTCACTCGAGGAGAAGTACATATTGCCTCACCTGGTTTATTTAAGTAAACTAAATATATTTTTGGAACTTGCTGCGGGCCAATAAAAAATGGATCGCGGGCCGCAGTTTGGACACCCCGGCTCTAAAGCAAATCCTGCTCCACAGGATCAGCCCTTGCAAAACACCTCCTTCACTGTAGTCATAGCCAGTACTCACAACCAATCTGCCCGAGGGTCAATGCCTCTCATTGATATGGAGACAGCTCAACTCAATAGTATGGCACACACAAATCACACCTGAAACACTCGGCTTAGGTAACCACAGAGACTGTGCCACTCGACTGGCCCCAAGAGACTCAATTCAGATTGAAAGACATGTACAGACTGAAAGTAAAGGGATGGAAAAGATATTTCATGAAAATGGAAACAACAAAAAAAGCTGGGGTAGCAATACTTACACTAGACAAAAGACTTTAAAACAAAGGGTCTATCTAACAAGAGACAAAGAAGGACCCAGTCATCCCACTTCTGGGTATTTATCTGAAGAAACCCAAAACACTACTTTGAGGGACCTGTGCATCCATATGCTCATTGCAGCGTTGCTTACAATGGCCAAGATGTGGAGGCAGCCTGGGTGTCCACCAATGGATGAATGGATAAAGAGGAGGTAGTACATGTATACAGTGGAATATTTCTTGGCCATGGAAGGGAATGGGATCTTGCCATCTGTGGTAGCATGAATGGACCTGGAGGGAATTGTGCTGAGTGGAGGGTAAGACAGTAAAAGATAGATGCAGTGTGATTTCACTTATATGTGGAATGTAAAGAACAAAATAAACAGAAACAAACTCATAGATACAGAGAACATTTTGATGGTTCACAGATGGGAGGGGGGTTTGAGGGGGTGGATGTAAAAGGAGAAAGGATTAAGAAGTACAAATGGGTAGTTACAAAATAGTCATGGGGATGTAAAGTAAAGCGTGGGGAATACAGCCAATAATATGGTGACAACTATGTATAGTGCCAGGTGGGTACTAGACTAGTAAGGGGGATCACTTCTTAAATTATATAAATGTCTAACCACTATGCTGTACACCTGAAATTAATATAAAATAATATTGAATGTCAACTATAATTGAAAAACTTAAAAAGGGGGAAAAAGGTGAAGGGGAATAGAGGTTCAAACAAGTCAGTCATGGGGATGTAATGTACAGCACAGGAAATATAGTCAACAGTATTGTGATAACATAGTAAGGTGCCAGATGGTTGCTGGTCCTATCATGGCGATCACTTCTTTAGGTATATAAATGTTGAATAACTATGGTGTACACCTGAAACTAATATAACATTGTATGTTAGCTGTACTTTAATAAAAATCTTTAAAAAATTATTTTTAATTAAGAAAGTAAAGAAGGCCTAAGGGAAGGTGTAGCACTTACACTAAAAATAAGAAACAGAAAGCTGAGAAGGTAAGCGGAAATTTATGGCTGTGTTTAATCTTGTGACTGGGCTACTGTCATGGGCAAGTGGGATTAGACTTTGATGTTTTTGAGGGCTAGAGACCATCTAGACATAGGTTTGAAAACAACATAAGGAAATACCTTCAAGCAGTCAAAACTGTTTCAAGATGGAAAATCCCCCAAAGGAAGTGAGTCTCTCATTAACAAAAGCAATAAATCCAGGCTTGATAAACACAAGCAGAAATTTTGAAGATGAGGTGTAGCTTCAGATTCAGGAGTCAACTGAACTACTTGTAAAAGTCTATTTCTACCTGAGATCCTAGAATTTGCTGAGATTCATTACAGTTAATTGGGAAAGATCAGAAATCAAGGAATTTAAATACATCATTTGAAATATCAAAAGTCAGAATCAAATTAAAATAAAACTTTAGCCAAAGGTACAGCCACTGCAAGACCATAAACTGCTGTAATTAAATCATTCTCTGTTAACAATCTGTAAAGTATGATCATATTTTCTCTATATACTCACATCTCTTGAAAATCTGTGTGAGTTGTCCTTTTTTTTGTATTTCACGTTAAACACTATAAACTATTATATACCTACGTGCCTATAGTGCTTATCCCTAGATTGTGAGGTCATAGATGATTTTTATTTTCTTCTTCCTGCTTATGTTAATACATTTGTTTTCTTCAAAAGGGCATGACTAATTAAGAAATAATAAATTTCAGTAAAATTTCAAAAAAAAAGAAGTGGCATATACTGAAGTGGGTAAGATGCAGATGTGCCTTGTGCATCCTGTCTTTTCTCCCTTCTGGTTGTCCATAAGACATCAGAGGATGTGTGGTGAACATGTCACAGCCTCCTCTCCGTCAACCTTGACCCCCCAGTGACCTCAGGGACAGAGCACCATCCCTGCCACCACCACCACCACCACCAGGAATACCTGCATTAGACCATAATGTGAACAAGAAATAAACTTGTATTATATTAGGCAACTTAAACTTGGGGGGAGTATCGCTACAGCAGTAACTAGTGTAACCACCCACTCTCACCCAGCCAGCTAAACTCTGACACTGAGCTTAGGTATCAGCTCCTCCGAAAAATTCGCCCTGACCTCTGCGCCCTTTCACTCACCAGGCTGGTTTGAGTGCTCCATCTAGCATTCCCATATTTCATTTACTAGGTTGGTTTATAATTATGAGTGTGTTTCTTGCCTTCATTATAATGTGAGCTTCTTGATAGAATGGACCATGTTTCAGTCTTCCTTGCCCCTCCAGAGCCTAGGGCAAAGACTGGCACATAAATGTGCATAATAAATATTTACGTTGAATGTAAAATATATATTTGCTTGAAGAGATATTGTAGATGACAGATGACTGGTAGTGTTTATTTGAAAGGTTAGAGATGTATCCCTTACTCTGAAAATTGGGAAAGGCTATTTTAAACTGAAACATGGAAATAACAGTTGCTTGAAAATTTCTTGCCAATCTGAAACTCTATACAAACCGTGGAAGCCAAGATTGAAAGGGTATCAGATATGATCCAAAGATCCATGGAGTTATACTTCTGTGAAAGATACATATTGTAACATGAAACCCTGTATTTCCAAATATCCACTGAAAGAAAATACCCAGGCTTATAAGAGTTACCTGATGATAGCATCTTTGCAGCCAGGAAGACTAATCTTCAAATCCATCTGTTTATGAAACTACCTTGGGCAAGTTACATTTCCTCTCAGCATTAGTTTTTTTTCTCTTGTAAAAATAGATACAGCATACCAATCATGTAATTGTGAGTATTAATGAGATAGCATAAAAATATATGAAAGCTCCCAACATTCAGAGGTAGTAAGATTCTTTTCCTTCATTCTACTGTGTAAATTGCTTACTCAGAATATAAACTAGTGATAACTGCAACAATTTACCTGTCTCAATTTCAAGAAAGCACACTGATTAAAAAGGACATTTTTGCAATGTGTTTGTATTTTTGTGTGCTTATATTTTATATTCATCTATCATGCTGTATGCATTTGTATGGCAGGAATATGAGCCTAAAATGGCTATTTTTGTCAAAACAATAAAAATGTATAATGCATATGAGCCATCACAATTTATAGTACTATGTTGGTTAGCTTCTGCTATAAAACAAAACGTAGAGGTTGAAAATAATAAACATTTCTTTAGGTCGTGTTCAGCAATTTGGGCTGTGTGCCTCTTCTGTTGATCTCAGCTGGACTCATCATGTATATAAGGAACAATTCTGGTTAGCTAGACAGCTTTGCTTCTGGGGACAATGGGAGTAACTGGGGCATATATGTTTCTCATCACCCAGCAGGTTAGCCTGGACTCACTCACATAGAAACTTCAGGATCTATGAGTAGCAAACAAGCAAGCCCAATATGCATATACTTTCCAAGTCATTGTGTCATGTTTGCTAATATCCCATTAGCCAACACAAATCACATGGCCAATCCAGATTCAAAGAGTAGATAAAGAGACTCCATTTCTTGAAGTGAGGATGGAAAATGGTGGTCATTTTTGTAATCTACCACATATAACTATCCAGGTGACAATGAAACTACAACCAGACAGGGAGGTCTGGACAGCTGTGATGTCACTGCCCAGCCATGCACTACTCAGCACTCCATGCCCCTACTCACACCGTGGCAAATGTGTTACTTAAGTCGGGTCTCCCAGAAGTCTGAGATGGGGACTCATGCAGTGATTTATTGTGGGAGTGCGCTCAAAGGAGCCTCTAAGAAAGGAAGACACAGAAAGCAGGGGGAAGAAGCTAAGCCAGAGTGGGGTGTCACCTCAAGTTTAGCTTCAGCACGGGGAGCTCAGGAGCATGACACCAAAGAGTCGTCCTCATTTGAGGCAACAGTGCCAATTTTCTGTTCCCCACCATCGCCTGATCAGTCAGTCATTGACTTCAGGGTGTCCTTGGAGGGGGGGACATAAGCTCTTAGCCATCCCCAGGTGATGCTGCCATCTCCAAGCTTGGCAGCTCCTATAGGTTGAAGACAATGCTCTGGAGAAATGACAGATGGGAGCTGTTAGCATCTCTGTCCTTGTTATGAAGTAAATGTTTGTGTCCCTCTGAAAGTCACGTGAAAAGCCTACCCCCAATGTGATGGTATAGAAGACGGGCCTTGGAGACGTGATTGGTGTTAGATGTGGTCATAAGGGTGGAACTCTCATGACTGGGATGAGTGCCCTTGTAAGTGTCACCAGAGAGCTTGCTTCCGCTCTCCGTTCTCCGCCACGTGAGGACAATGAGAAGTGGGCAGTCTTCTGATGAGGGCTCCCCCCAGAACCCCACCATTCTGGCACCCCGAGCTCAGACTTCCCAGCCTCCAGAACTGTCAGAAATACGTTTCTGTTGTGTATAAGCCACCTAATTTATGGTATTTTGTGATAGCAGCCCAAGCTGAGTAACACATCACTGGAAGTTAAAATGTGTGCATGCCTGGCCGTGAACAGAGGCTTCTCCACGGAATATTTTCATCCCAAGACCCAGTGTGAGAAACCTGCACCTCTCATCCTGCACGGAGAAGTGGCCCCTTTACAGAGCTGCATTTGCCATTCAGAACAGCTTTTATTTTTGCAAGTATTTTTCTAATCTACACAGCAGATTTTTCCGGTTTTTCACATTGTTTTTTTTTCTCCTAGCTGCCTATTTTCTACTTTCAAAGTTAATTATGATTTACGACAAAAAAGTTTAGATTAATATTATAAAACACATTATAGGAAACACACTTGATAGGATAAGTGTATTCTTTTGCAGACGAATACACCAGTAGGTGGGGAATTTGGAGTAGAAGAGAGAAAAAGTGTGGAGTTTATGGTCTAGAGGGACAAAGTGGGACGTTTATGGTAAGGAGAAAGAGATCAAAAGAGAGACAGATGTGGCATCTGCAACACAAAGACCAGCATTAAATAAAGACCAGAACTGAAATATTCTGTGCAGTGTCCTTCTCCAGTTTCGTCCTTCAAACTTCAGTAAAGCATCTCCATACTCTGACTGTTCTGAGAATTAGATTGGGGGCGGGAGAGGAGGGAGCAGGAGAGGTAGACGGCAAGATGGGACAACGGCTAAAAATTTGCCTGGTCAGGTGCTGAGGACAAAGGCAAGTGTGGATGCAAGGAGAGCCAGGGATGTTTGGGTTAGGTACACACAGAAGAACCCCCAAACCACCATTTCTCATCGACTCAGAGCTCTCCATGCCCATTCTGGTCTATATGCTTCCCATTCCTATTTCTTTCACTTTTAAACAGGAAATAAGAGGGATGGCACAAGAGTCCTTATCAAATAGTAAACCATATCCTCAAGGAAAGGAGTGTCCATCCCTCTTTACTCCCAGCTAGTGTTTCCAATTACTCTGGAACCTCAACACAGATTCCCTGAGCTGACACTTGGAGAGACCTTTGTTCTAACTTAGTAGGGAGGACAGATTGGTAAAGCCATAGGTAGGTCAGCTGGGAAAGCCACAGGTCAAACCATCCTCACAGAAAGGTACAAAGCAAACTAGCACAAAAGAAAATGAGATTTGGAGAATATTTTAGGGGATGGAGGCAGGAGTTGATTTTGTTTGGATGTGAAGCCACTAAGGCAGGTAATACGAGTTGCTTACCCAGGGCTGGCATTTTCCTCCCAGAATACTCAGAAGCCTCATAGAGTGATACATGAACTAGCACAGACTCTGTCACATGCCCCTGGCCCACCCGTGTCACAGAGCACATTATTCATTTCCTGTCACTTCTTATTGGCCATCCTCTCAGCAAAATTTCCAGAGCAAATTATAATAGCATGGCCCTTGCGTTCAGACTTTAAAATTGGCAGCTACCAATGTGTGATGGGCAGTGTTGGCCATTTGACAAACATCCACTCTTTTCGTCCTCACAGCACCTTAAATCCCTACACTGATGCTGCAGCCCCATGCGGATGAGTTTGCCCAAAGGCACCAGGGAGTAAGTGACCAGGAAGAAGGAAGGAAGGAAAGGAGAGTTCATTAGTGAGAGAGAAAACACAACCAGAGGGAGTTTCAAAGCATAGTGTCTTTAATACAGGAGCACAAGTAGAGCTGAGGGTTTTATACTGGGTAAGGGGGGTGGGGGCTTTGTAAGGTTCCTATCACCCAATTCATGAGGCAAAGGGTGGTTCCACAGCATTAACCTCATAAATTTAGCATCATTCATGTTTTTAGCCTGGGCCTAAAAGAGGGCTAAGGAGTACTAACCACCTGTAATACAAAGAATACAAAGAGCAAACATTTGATGCAAAGCTGAGTTCAAATCCAAGTCCCAGTGTCTCACACAGAGTAGTCCTTGGGCAAACTATTCAATCTCTTGGGGTGTCAGGTAACCTTTGTAAAATGGTATGTATATCATAAGAATGCTGCCCGTACACAATGAAGTATTTTGTATGCAACACCTCACACAGGGCCTGGAGCATAGTCTTAATGTGTGTTTGTTTCCTTTCTGCCTCATTTTCCTTTATAAGGATGAAGTAAATTATACGACCTCTGGGAAATGGCTCTCTGCAAAGCCTGGAGACATTTCACTTTCTGGATATACTGCCTTATGCCTGGCAAACTGTACTGATTAAAAGTTCCAATAGAGGAAGAATAAACAAATTTGGAAGGGGTAATCAAGACTCTTCGAAATCCAAAGGGGATGATTTTCCGGCTGTGCAGAGAACCAATAAACCTCCATCCTGAAGACGAAAGTCATCTTATGAAAGCCGCGTTAGGTTTCTCCAGAGAAGGAGATTTCACAGAGCCTGGTGGCCATGCTGTGCAGAGGAGCTGAGCAACCCTGAAACTGTGCTATCAAAGGAAAGGATCACAGGATTGTCTGCTCAAGAAACATAATCCTATTGAAACTCTCAAAATATGTCTGTTCTAAGTACCCATAGTACTTAAAATCACTGTAGGTAATTTGACCCAGGCAATAGCTCCTTACACCCAATTGTATCATCTAAAATTTAGGAACCTTGCTTTCTTCTGTTTTACTCATTTTTCTACTGGGTCTCATGTCCTCCTGTTCTGTCTCCATATTGTACTTGGTGTTTCCTCCCACTTTCCATCCTTTTTCCTACCTTAATCTGCATCTTTGCTTTCCTTGTGAATATTATACACAATGTTTCCCTTTCCTGTGACAATGTTACTACTCCCACCAGAACAATGTGCTCCTGAATACTTTTCCTAAGTGGGCTTATATTCAGCTCTCCATTCCTTGCCGTCTCCTTCTGTCACCAGTGCCTTCGGTTACAAGATGGCTTCCCAAGGATAGGAGTATAACCTGATGTTCAAAACCCAAGTTGGATTTCTTCCTCTGTGAAACACTGGGCAGCTTGTCCAATTCTGAGGTTCAAATTCGAATTGCCAATTTGAGAATCACAGGTGATAAGCCAGTAGGCGTGTGTGCGTGTCAAAACTATTTGCTTGCACACAGCCACTAAGAGAAGCCACACCAAACACAATCCCCACCACAGAGCAGACTTCAGCATTATGCATAGAACAGAAGATCCAGCTCTACCCCTGGATCACAGATTGAACCAGGATTGGGCACTTTATCCATTGGCAGCCAGTTCATAGGTTAACCACCTTGCCCCCAAAGGAGAGCTGACCAAAAGTAGTCTTTCTCCAAGAAATTTGAATGAGGAATATGATAATCAAGCAGGTAGCCATAGGAGATAAAGGTGAAAGGAGGTGAGAAAATATAAGTAAAAACAAAATCTTCTCCCAGCCCAGAAAGATAGTAGAGAAAGAAAACACTTCCGTTATCGAATAAACATTAAACCAGAATGTGAAGCACAGCACAGGCAATCAGCTCAGAGACTGAAAAGACAGAAAGAATCTTATATAGCTAAGCAGATACAACCTGTTACATGTTCTCAAGATAAACAATAACTAGTCCTCATGAGGACCTGACAGCACCAGAGTTCATCCTAACTTTACTTGGTAGTTGGGTGACCACGTGTTAGCTAACTGGCTTTATCCAAAGGAAAACAAGCTTCTTGTATCTTTTTGCCAGGAAACAGTTTTGCAGTTTGGAGCAAGGAACTTACTGAAGTTAGCCCTCTACCCTGCCATGGACACTAGGAGACAGGGGCACTAGCCCCTGTGTTGTTTACATTCCAAAGGGATGGCTCCCAGGTCCTTGAGAAAGACATTGCAGATCATAAAGCTGGCACAAGGCCTATCTAGCCTTCAAAAGGGTTTACACACATTTTGGAGAAGAGAAAGTACTTATAATTAGAAGTTTTCTAAAACAAATGAGCAAAGAAAAGAAGGGGAGGGAAATCTCTTTCCTTATCTTCAACAGGAAGAATTAAGCCCTTGATTTTCATTTGTGTGTTTCCTTAACAAAGATCCCGATGTAGAGAGAGGCTGGACCTATGTGAGATGAAGTGATGTGGTAACAGAAACAGTGAGTAAGCAGATGCTTATAGGGTAGACAGACGACATCTATCTCAATATTCACATTTTATCGACATCTATAATTGAGAGTTAATACTTGTAGAGATAAGACAGAGAAACAGACATGTGGCATGAGCTAGAGAACCTCAGCAGATCCGCCATTTTTTGTGGTCGCAGCTGCCTTCCGTGCAGAACTATCATTTTCCTAAGGCCTGGCCATCCAGATTTCACGGCATTCCCTGGTGTAAATGTTAGTACAAGCACCACCATGCCTCTCCTCCATACACACACCATTGCCTGAAGTAGCACGAGGGAGTCTTTGTTTCCTGGCTAAAAAATGCTTGCTTAAAACAGGATGGAAAGACTTTTTCCTGAGGGGCTGCCAGAGAAACTGGGACCCTAGCATGCAGAACACCTGTCATCTCAGACTCATTCAGACCACTCTAGGGAAGGGTCTTGCATGATTTTATGGACATGGAAATTAACCTTAAAGTAAATGAAGAATCACAAATATAGAAGCTCTGATTTGTGAAAGGCAATCTTTGGTTTCCTGAAACAGCTCAGCTACTTCTTGGTAAGAACTTAAAAGAATTAGACTCTGTGCAAGATATTCACAGAGAAAGACATTCATCTCTTTGTTTGTTCCTTCACTCATTCATTCAACCGACCACGAGTGTTGGGCAAGGCAGGGTTCTGTGAAGTAGGAACTCAGTGGACAACCCAGACCAGGGACCTGCTGTGGAGGCGGCTACATCCTCATGGAGGACGCAGACCACAGCGCAGAAGGACATAAAGACATCATATGTCAGGGGCACCAGTGAAGGAGAAATAAGGAACGAGGGGGTGGTGCTAGTTTTGATAGGTGGTCGGAGGAATCACATCGATTTTGTGTTTATTGTCACTCTTGTGTGGGTCAGGCCCACAGAAGAAGCTAAAACATAGCAAATCACATGTCAGTGAGAAAGAAATCCATGTACATGACTAGAGTTAGATGCTCTGAGGGAATAAATGCTAAAATTCCCTCTTTGGGCCCAGAAGTAAGGCAGCTTTTTGAGGCCTCCTCTTTAGCTCCCCTCAGGGAGCACCTGAAGAAGCCAAGTGAGGGATCTCGTCATCGCTATTAGATTAAGGGGTCCATCAGGGAAGAACCCCTGACATATCTTTCAATAGTGACATAATCATAAAAGCCTACTTGAGGGCAGTGCCACTCATGGGACGGCACCAGTCTAGTTCTCCAGAGACCCCAGTCTTAACCCAGAGCACCCACAGGAATTTATTATTACCCTAGTATTATTACCCTAGTATTATTACCCTAGTATTATTACTCTAGCGTCTAGCCCACCTCAAGTCTCAATATCATAGAAATGGATGAGATGAAGGGAGTTAAACAAATGCTGTGCTTTGTATGAACTTCTACACACTTATCACCCAGACCAATCCCAGGGCACGACACTTATTACTCTGTAATGCAGCGGACCGTGCACATGCCTTCTCTCCTTCCCCAGACCATGAGCTACTGCAGAACAAGGACCTTGCCTGTTCATTATTTTACCCTCCAGCACACAGCACAGTGGAGGGAACTTAACACACGTTTGCTGAATAAGTTAGATGGAATCAAATCAAATGATTTGCCGACGTGCCGACATTTTTGTCCCTGATAAACTACCCTTTGAAGCAAAGAAAAAGTGAAAAGTGATGATATTATTTCTTTTATTATCTACCTTGTCATGAGCATGGACTGTTTTTAAAAACTAAAGGGCGAGAGCTGGGGAGTTTTTAAACGACTCTCAGAGGTGAGGGTGTGGAGTCCTTGGGATGAGGAGCTCAATAGAGCAATTGCTCCCTCAGTGGCTTGCTTCCCAGAGTCCTGCCCTTCAGGGTTCACATTCCCGCTCATGTCTCGGTGCAGAAGTCCCCTGTGGACTCTTGTCAAGGACATTGGTGACAAGTAACATCTCGTTCAGGCTCATACTCCCTTCTGGGAAAGAAATGACGCCGGGTTTCCAACTCCGTGTCATCTCACGCCTGGGGACGATCCATTCTGGCCAGTTTGCACTAAGGGCTCCAACCAAAAGAATCTCGTGTGCTGAGGGCACTGGCAGTGTTAAGTGTTACACAATTACACTGTTTTGCACGGGTGAATAGCTAGAGCAACAGTTTGTATCGCTCATACTACAGTGAACCCAGAGAATCACTGGAAGTTAGCACAGAGCACTCCAGTAAAGTGATGCGTACTAAATTAGGGCCTGCTCAGCCCCCACATAAGAGTACAAATACAAACTCTACCCACCAAAATAAAGAAATAAATCTGTGCTGAGCTGTGCTACATAGGCAGCCCTCCACGGCATCAATAATGGGGAGAGGGAAGCAACTATCCAGTGAAAGCAGGAGATATCCCTGTGGAGAGAAATTGGGCCTGAAGTGGATTTGGGGCTGATTTGTTCAAACAACTACAATAACGAGAGTACTAACGACTCTTCCTCTTCAGAGTCTGAGGAAAATGATACTCTGAGAGGGTTAGTTCTTTGTGTCCAGGCAGAGGACTGTAGGTTTCCAGGTGAGCAGACAACACAGGATGCCATGGTCATTGGAAGAGGCAGTGGGATGGGAGGGAAAAGACCTGAGTTAGAAGATGACCTTTTCCTGATTGTGTGATCATGGATGAATTACCAAGGCACAATGGGCCTTGTTTTCCCCATCCACACAGGATTTAATCAAGATTAAGTTTATGAGGTGCACAGGTATTCTATTAGGGTGTGAGGAGAAACTATTAGAACTTCTATTTGCATTCATTTCTATCATATTCTCTTTTTAAATTTCTATTTTGTATATGTTTTTCATGCACATGGTAGTGCAATAGTAAAGCTATGTGGCCAAAAGAGCATGAAGACCACTCATTTAGAATGCTGAGTCAGAAAAACACGAAGTGCAAAAAGGAGCTCAAATCTTCACTCTTCCACTTACTAGTTACCTGACCCTAGAGAAATTCCTCACTTTTTCTGAGCCTAACTTTCTATGTATTACCAGGATAATAACAGCACACACGTCATAAGATTGTTGTGAGGATTAAATGAGTACTTAGCATGGTGCCTGGAAAGAAAGAAATGTGAAATTGATAATAGCTGTTAGTAATCGTCAACAAAATGGAGATGTAATTTCTTTCCTGCCAAATTGTTGTGAAATTTAATGACATGGTATATTTACAAGCACTTTGTAGAATATAAATTCCAGACATGTGTAAGGCACTATTTTTTAACTGCTTTGAAAAACTAGTTCGAGTGCCAGAGTACGAGTCCATTTCATTTTAACCCTTCCTTTATGAGACCACGTGACTATCCTTCTTATCTTAGACTTATCATAAGGAGGCCTGTGAGATGTCCATAGGGCTGGCACGCTGAAATTTTTCTCTATAAACAGAGAATTTGGACATTACCTGACGGGGCGGGGTGGGAGGAGTGGACTTTGTAAGGCTATTCTCCCACATCCATGCTTCGAACGTTAGCATTTTCTAGCCAAGACCAAAATAGTCTTAGTATTCCCCAAAATTCTTATCCTTTAAAACTTAGAGTAAGAACTTGAGGTGGTTTGTTCATATAACGCGGTGCTTTAGAAAACATAAGATTTATGCATTTAATAAGATCTACGGCATCCTGGGAGTCAGTGCACAACGAGGTTTAGGAAACAGGAATCGTTCCCTGAGCGAGCTACGTAAAAGAATGAAAACATAACCAACTTCATTCCAACTTTCTTTTGGGACAGTACTTCATTTATAACTGAAATCATTGCTGTTTTAGCTCTAGTAGTATCAGTCCCAGAATAAAATAAGATATATATATTCTGACATCCTCCATTTAATCTCGCTCTTTCGATGACCCAGAGGAAACAGTGGCACAGTGAGACTGAAGAAGAGTCTGTGAGCTGGGTGTTGGATGGGGACACGCTGGGACTTAACATTGACAGTGAAGAGTGGCATGTAAGGGAATGACCTCTGCTCTCTCTTACGACCCTCATGGGCACCACCTTGGTGGAAGGAGCAGCTAGCCCAGTGATGGTGCCCCAGCTGCCATTCTCCAGTCCTGAAGTTAATGTACAGCCTTGCTGTGAATAGACTCCTACGGGTGAACAATGTGGAACTTTACCCCAACCCCATGCTCCCAGGAAACAGTAACAAGCATTTCCCTTTGTATTCTGGGAAATGACTGGCTGCAGAGAACTAACCCCCCTGCCCCATATGACTTAGACAGAACTCCTAGCTGACATCCTTGTGCACCTGTAACAAGGCCAGACACAGACCCTCCAAATTTTCATTCTTTGTCTCATCAATGATTAGCCAAACTATTGTTCTCCACTGACCAGTCAGGAAAACTATTGCTAACTTGATTAAACTTTATCAGGCTTCTCTCCTTCCCCAGGCCACTGAACTTTGGCTTGCCCCTAAGCTTAGACAATCTTAAGCTAGCCCGGAAATATATCCTCCCTCTAATGGCCCTTTCCTGTTTCAAACTGTCTTCACACCATCTGCTCATGCCTCTCCTGCACACCCAGTTCTCTCTAGACTTCATTACTCCTCTCTAGAAGAGAAAAGCCCTTTTCTGCTTGACCTGTCAGACACTTGCATATGTTATGGTTGGAGGATTCTTCCTATTGCAATAGCCCCCCTCCCAATATTATAAGAGTCCCCAACTCCGATGGCAATCGCCTCCCAACCCCTGTTGCAATAGTTCTTGTGAATATAGTTTCTCCTTACTCAAGCCCAAATTTATATTTCATCGGACAGGGGAAAGCTACACTTTCTATTCCACCCTTAGTATTTTTTTCTTAAATGTGTTTTTTCTTGTATTCATTTATTAAACAACTATGTATATATCAATACCTATCAGTGTATCTATATCATCTATATCTTTATCTATTTATATCTATACCATCTATATCTACATAGATCTATATCATCTATATCTCTATATCTATCTATACCTATATCTACGTCTATATGTGTATTGAGCTCACTCTTGGTGGTACAGATCAAGTAAAAACAACAAACTCCTTATCTCATGTCATTACATTATTGGGGGAGCCGCTGAGAAACAAATAAGAAAAAATAAACACCAAATGCTATGAAGTGCTTTGGAGATAAATAAAGCAAGGTAAGTGAGAACGGGTGTCGTGGTTTGGTGATGAGTTGTAAATATATATGTATGGTGGTCAGTTAAGATTTCACAAATATGAATAGACCTAAAAGAAATGATGGAGAGAGCAAACAAGGGCAGAGACTCTGAGATGTGTTTTGGGGGTATGTTTGGAGAGTTCAAAGAATAGCAAACAGGCCAATGTGGCTGGAACACAGTAAGCAGAGAGTAGGAGATGAGATTAGAGAGGCAGCATGTTCTAGATCATACAGGCTTATATGTCATTGTAAGAACTTTGGTTTTCCTCTGAATGAAATGGAAAACAAGAAGTGTGTGCAGTAGTGCCATGATCTGACTAACACTTTAAACGAACTACTCTGGATTCTAAATGGAGAATAGGTAGCTATAACAATGATAGAAGCATGGAGGCCATCTAGGAATTTATTGTAGTAATACCTGCATTAGAAGATGATGGGTGTCAACAAGATAGTGACAGATTATTGTGCAAGAAGGCAGGACATGGGCAGTTGGAATCAGGACTTGAGTTTGGAGCACGTGATGTTGTGTGTGTTTATTAGACATAAAATAAAGAGTTTTAGTTGAAAATTATGTATATTGATACAAGTCATGAGTTCTAGACAGAGATCTTTACAGATTTTGGACTTTGATATCTATGAAAGAAATACTAATTATTTATTTCATTAAGACTTAATTATTTTTGGATTTCTGTTCAAGATGGAAGAGTAGGTAAATGCTGTTCTGACCTCCTCTCAGGATCACATCAACTGCTACTATTGAGAAACACCTGAGGTCTAGCTGAGCCGAAGCCCAGACATATAGAAGAAGTCACCTTGAGACTAGTAGGAGAGGCAGAGACACGGAACAGGCTGGTCCCACACCCACATGTGTCACCATTAAAAATCAGGGGTGGGGTGATATCTCGACTGCAGAGCCTCCTCACTCCTGAGGAGCAAGGGGTCCCAGTCGGTCCCCAGCCCAGGGTTTCAGTGTCAGAGAGAGAAGTTCCCACAACTTCCGGTTGTGAAAACCAGCAGAGATTGTGGCTAAGTGAGATAGAGGAAAGCTAAAGTTCCAAGTGCTCCTTTTAAGGGCCCATCATGGACTTACTCACTGACGGACGCCCTTGCTCTGAGCTCCGGCACTGGGGCAGCAGCTCGAAAGGCACCAGGGACACATGGGGAGGAACTGATTTGTCTAGCTGCAGGATGAGGGCTGAAAGGGCAGCTTTCTCTCAGACGGAGGAGCTGGCGGAAGCCATTGTTTCTTTGTTGATCCCGCCCTCTCCCTACGTGCAGATGCACGCAGACGTCATATCTAAGTCACCATCAAACTGGCTGACACGTTTTATCTGCCCTACCCCACCCAACTTTTGGGCCCACCCAAGCTGCTTCCAGTGCCTTTTCCATACAAACAATCTGTCTTAGCTCATGTTGCAGACTTTCATAAAATCTCTCAAAGGTTCATGAAACCCAAACAAGCAGCATCTGGTTTCAGCATGTCCCGTATCTTTAGCTGAGCAGCCCCAAGCCCAGCACAATCTGCATGTACCTCATGCTACCATCTCCCTTAAAGATAATTTCTTTGTATTTTACTCAGTAGAGTGTATGTCAGGAAAAATGTGAGAAGCACTTCTGGACCCAGTTTACTAATTGGTGCTCAGCTTATTTGTTGAATGCTGTTACCAAATTAATTTTGGTCATTGTGAAGTCATAATTACGACATGTGTATCAAATCTACAATTATTGAAATCTAAGGAAGTAATTATTGATATGGACCAGGTGATAGAGATAAAAGTAGGAAAATTAGGGAGACGTGAGTAATCATATTTTTGTATTCAGCTTAAACTAGCAAGAGCTGGGAGGATGGGAGATCTGAAAGCAGAAATAACGGCTTTCCTCAATATCTATTTTATTGCCCTCTATAAACCAAGATATCAATAAGCATGAGGTTTATAATAAGTAATTATAACTCAAAGAAACAAGCCAATCTGCATATCTATTCTCAAGTGCTGATAAGAAAGCAAATAGTAGCCTTTCTATCCCTCGTATTTAAAATCTTGTATTAATTTTTCAATCACACCATACATGGGAAACTCTGCAAAACAGAAATGATTTCATTTAAATTGCCCTAAATTCCCCCTTCTAATGCCTATTCATTATATTACTCATCTTCATTTCTGCCCAGAACTGTCAGGAGACAGATTCTCAATGAAGTAATCAACAGTTCTGTGTCATATAGACAGCTGTTAGGTTTCAGTGGTGGCTGAAATGGTTGATTTACACGGATAATTCTGGCCATTTAATTAATAGATTTAGGTTAAGACTAAAGGCTGATGCCCTTGTGGAGTTAATTTGAAAGGACAATAGTTCATTACCATAACAAAACCCATGAGTATCATTAATAAATAATGTAATTACGCATTAATAGCATGCTCATAGAGGTAAGTAGTGAAGATTAGCAGCCTTTCTGGACTTGTTAATTTGGTCACAAATCGCAACTACAGGAGACAAAATCCAGGGTTTCGTAATCGACTCTGAAGGAGGTTTACTGGTTTGTGATATAAGATAAGATGTTCGGAGTATTATTTACAGGCTTGCTGGGGAGTAATATTTGGAGGGATGGAGTTTACAATCTAAAGTGACTTTAGGTGGCCAATGTAGTTTGCAGAGTATAGACTTGTATGCAGAAACTGGAGCTGTGTGGACATACCTGAAGAAGGGACCGTAGGAACAATACTCATTGGTACTGCTGGTGGAGTAGGAGTGCCGAAGGAGTGGGGAAGGCAGATGGAGAGTTGGAGGGTGTCGTAGAGATTGAGCTAGTTCCCCCTTATTTCTAAGTATAATTCAGAGGCAAATCAAATCTGAAACATTTTATTTTCAAAAACTAAAAAGCCTTTCATTTCTATTCATATGAAAGTCCAAGGTGGTGCCAAATATATAAAATGTGTGATTGCATACCCGAGTCCTGCGATTCTGCCGATATTTCCTCCCTAAGCTTGGCTAGGATATTTCTTGCTTACAATTACTAAGCTGCATTTTCTATTTGGAAACAGCCCAGGTGCTTCACAGGGACAGAAGGAAAAGCAATTTAATTTTATTTGTAGTACCCTGGCACCTTCCCTTCCCTATTCTACCAAATGTTGAGCTACCAGGAACCTTAAGGATTGTTTAACCTCTGCCATTATACAGGGATCAGAAAAATTAATGGACATGGCCAAAATCAACACCTAGTTAATGACAGAGCCAAGACCAGGGCCCTGGTCTCCTAGACCTTTGAATAGTTCTCTGTAAGTTGGGAGAGGAAGTCCTCTTCTAAGATCCTACGAAGAAGCAGCTACCATATTTACTGACTTTCAAGATATCATAAACTTTATGTACCAATAAGGAAAAGTAAGGTTGCCAATTATAAAATGCCATTAATGTAAGATGCATTCAATTCTAGAGAATATCTATATCTCCCCAGTGTTTCCAAATAAATTGGAAGCGCATCCAGGTAGGATATTCTATTCTTACTCTCTGATGAAAACCCATCACAGTGCCATGCCCATAGTTTCAACCATCTGCTTTAGTTGCTTATTCTATAGTAAGTCTTCTATAATGAGAGTAGTCTATATTTGTCTATTAAATAAGGGAGGGAAAGGAAAGAAAAAAAAAAGAGAGAGACACTAACAACACTGAGAGCTCCACGCCATTAGTTACCTGAGCTGTGTTTCAGAGCTCCTGCTCTACTCAGCGCTTTCTGCGCATCGGCCCGAGACCTCAGATAACTTCTTTTTTCCTATCATTTCACTCACAATCTCAACTACAATTGCCTTTGAGAGGTATTCATCTGCTTCTCAATTGTTGTTTGTACAGAAAGAAATCTTTAGAATCTGAATGCTATTGTGTGTCTCAGCCACCAAAAAGAACATTTGGGGAGAATAATTGGGCAAATTGAGGGTATGAACCCCAGAAGAAACCATGTGTTTTGACAAGAAAAATTGTAAATAACTTTCATCAGAATCAGAAATATTTATTAGTAATAAAAGTAAAAGTAAACTCTATGTAAAAAAAAAAAAAAAAAGAATTTTAGTTTTCTCCACTGTAAAATACATTGGTGTAGATAACACTTTCTTCAAGCACCAAAAAACTTCTTACAATGTTAAATTACTAACCACTAAGATAAATAATTTTCCTCCTTCCGACTTTGATTAATAGTCAAAGATTGACTATTAATTGATTAATATTCAGAATCAAGTAAAAATAATATTTGCTCATGAAACAATCAATTTACACATAGAAAAAGAAAGAATTTAGCAAAACGCATACAAATAATCATGTAGAAAGCCTCATCTTATAGTGTATCAGTATTATATCGACAAAAGGCCAAAGCAATTGTCAGGTTCAGTCAAACAATTAAAATTGATTGCCAGAACTGTACGATTAAATGGTCAGTTCTTTCTAGATATCCTGTATTTGGGGTTCTTTTTTAATCTCCCTGTATGCAATGTATATAAAATAGGATTAAAGGTATTTTTAATAGAGCGTCTATGAGTCCTTATTTTTTTCTAAAGCCCTTTAGTAACTTAAAGTGTTAATTATAAAGAAATAGTAAATTCTAAGTAAGTCAATTCCTGAAGAACAGAGGCCATACTTCTTAATCCACCTAAAAGTAAAATGTTTCAACAAAATAATACCAAGATTAAGATTATTTCAAAGCTCAAAGTAATATTCACCTAGACATCTGACTCAACCAGTCTACAGATATGGGGATGGGAAGATGCATCTCCTATTTTGTAGATGAAGTGAAGCCATAAGTTACATAGACCCTTCTCCTTCGCATCACCACACCCGTACATGTAAGTGGAGGTCAGGGATGAGGTGAGGTTTATTTTCAAACATATTTCTTGGTTATAAAATAAAACTAAAGGCATATGATTTATTTCTAAGGCTCCTTCAAGTGTCCATGAATCAAAATGTTGTGTGTCAAATATATGGGTATGTATGTATGAGTAATTCTATTTGATATAATAAAGAGGGTTTAATTAATTAAAACTTAGGTATTTGAAGGGAAGTTAAAGAACAAATTGTCATAGGTATTTTATTATTCAATCTTTTTTAAAAAATAGATTTTATTTTTTAGAATAGTTTTAGGTTCACATCAAAATTAAGAGGAAGATACAGAGATGTCCCATACGTCCCCCTCCCTACACATGCATAGCCTCCCCCACTATCAAGACCCCCCCCTCACTAGAGTCATACACTTGCTATAACTGATGAATTACATTGACCCAGCATTATCACTCAAAGTCCATAGTTATAGTAGGGTTCTCTAATCTTTTTTTTTTTTTCTTTTTAAGTGAAATTCAAGAAGATGATGGCAGGCCCTGATCCTCAGCTATGGCAAGTCCCTCTTCTGCTCCCTTCTGCCCTCGTGCTCCATGTGTGCCAAGCTATTTGCTAGAGATATTTTCCCATCACTGTGTTTGTCTCCCATGAGGCTGTGAGAAATTCTCTATTTTTAAGTTAAGACTATCTTATTTATCTTTGAAACCTCAGGCCTAATAAAGAGCCAAAGACATAGTGTTAAACACTTATTGTTGAAGAATGTTTATTAAATAGCATAGATATTCCTCTCTAGTTTCTTTGAGTTTGAATTTGCTTATTAACAAAGGAGACGGGTTTATAGCATTCACCGTTCAGGTCATCGTCCTTCGTCCTTATCAAATCCTTAACCACTGCAGTTCTAAGATGTAGTGAAAAACAAAGTCATACTTCTTGATGTTCTACTTGTAATTCATTATCCCACTGAGAAATGAAAGTCACAATATTGTGTTATATTTTGATGTGTTTTAACTAGGGAAGCTGTCTCTTTTAATTCTTAGAGAAAAACTATTTGAGCTATTTGTTTATTATGTTTGAAAACAGCTCTTCTGGTTAGATTTTTCAACAGTATGCAAACGCTTTATTCACCAACCAACATTTGGTGTCCATCTCTTCTGTATGGAAGTTTATAAGAGCCTTGTTACTATAAGTTGCATATTTCAATAAGAGAAATAAACAGGTAACCCTTAGATGTGGTCCAGTGTTATGCTTTTGTTATATAACAGGGCACATTAAGGTTTACATCCCAATGACTGGACTTAGTTTTTCTGTAGAATAATCCTCCTGAATCCCATTCATCATGGGATTTTTTTTTTTTTTTTTTTCACATCTGACGATAGCATAATAACAGGGCAGCTGAGCATTGGGAAATTTGGAAATCTATTTTAAAATAAATTTACTTTTAAAATGTGGGTAATCATTTCAACTTTAGGATTAAACCAGATTCTTCTCATTGTGTAGATGTCTTCCCATATCCTGCCCCCACCCCCTGCCACAGTAATGGTATTGTGACTAAGACTGGTGTCACCATAATGTTCCTGAGACAGAATGATAGCCCAGTGACTCATCAGGCACTAGAAAGGGAAAATATTCAAGAAATTTAACATCATTGGCATTTGAAATAATCCAATGCTGTGAATCTCTTCCTAAAAATAAGGACGACTAAATAACTTTATTCACTGATAAAAGCCACAACTCCAAACAACTGTGACAGAGTACAGAACAAATTATAATTACTTAAAGAATCATCACGATTACTCATAAAAACCATAACATTGGCCAACCAATTTTTCTTGTCAAACACATGGTTTCTTCTGGGGTTCATACCCTCAATTTGCCCAATTATTCTCCCCAAATGTTCTTTTTGGTGGCTGAGACACACAATAGCATTCAGATTCTAAAGACTTCTTTCTGTACAAACAACATTTGAGAAGCAGATGAATACCTCTCAAAGGCAATTGTAGTTGAGATTGTGAGTGAAATGATAGGAAAAAAGAAGTTATCTAAGGTCTCGGGCCGTTGCGAAGAAAGCGCTGAGTAGAGCTTTCACACAGCTCAGGTAACTAATGGCGTGGAGCTCTCGGCATTGTTAGTGTCTCTCTTTTTTTTTTCTTTCCTTTCCCTCCCTTATTTTTTCCTGCTTTACTGAATCCATGTGCCTGTCACTTCTTCTCCCCTTTCTTCCATCCTCCTTTTCTCATGCTTTTCTGTGCATATTGGCCGTCTGAGGTCTATCCTACAGAGCTAACTGGCTTGTTGGACCCACAAAAATGGATGTCTATCGCTTTCCAACTGCACCTCCAGGAAATAGTAACCATGCTCAAGATATGATTAATTTCATAATATCTTATCCACAGCATGATAGAGACTTAAACCACATTAAAAGTTGTATAGACACAGAACTCATCCCTGGGAAGTTCTCCATATTTGCTTTAAGTGGCCAGTTCATAAACCTTCTCCTACTTCTGAATGTTCCTCTTCCAATGCATTTAACCTCCTCTGGCTCCCCTACAGGCTGCTCAGCAATTGCCTGCCCCGACACCATAGCTCTGCTTTCCTTCGTCAACAATATCCCATGCTCTTGACCTCCTTTCATCAAAACTATGTCCCATTCCCCTAGGATAACACTATGGGACTAAAGCTAATTTGATCAATTACCATAAGCCAACACATTAATGATTTCCTAGATAACATTTGCATTTATCAGGGATTATTTCTTAAAATAAAAGTTTTCTCAAAGAAGTGGTTTGAATGTCTTGATATGATTGGCCAATATTTATGGAGTACTTACTATGTGCCATGTGATGTGTAACATGTTGGATATTCAGAGGTAGACAAAATGGTCTCTGTCTCATGAAGCATTATAATGTACTGTGTCTTTATGTCACCATTGTAGAGTGACTGTTTCCATGACTTTTGAATCACATCCAGTACGGTGACCACCTACTCTGTTACCACATGAACTACAGACAATTTTTAGAAAGTCACCCTTGGTAGCATTTATGTTCTGGGATTTATTCCAGCACACACAACAACCATATGAGTTAGAAAGTTCTACTCCCATTTTGCAAAGGGAAGTGGCTAGCCAGTTAAGTCCTCTACTTAGGGTCTCACGGTGAGCAAGTAGTCGTGTCAGTGTCTGGGGAGGACTTTGGACTCCAAGTCCAGTATTGTCCACTTCACCATAGGTTCCACTCTAGATTCTTCCCAAGCTCCCCTTGGATATGCAATGAGTAGATAATCAGGAATTGTATGCTACCTTCAGCTTCTCATTGGATGCCACTGGAGAGATAGAGCTGCAATGCAGTGTTAAAATTATTACTACTGCAATGGCCCATGCTGATAGCATATCATTTTGATTGCATAAAATATACTGGCTAGAGTCATCCAGCTAGTACCCACTTAGTTCTTCATCTCATTAATTATTTTCTTCACTTCATTACTTTTTTATATGTATTATTTCACTCTATTTCTATTTCTTCCCCCAAAGTGTCAATATGGCTTTGGGGTTGATTCCAACTGGTCTTTTTCTGTCTTGTACTTTATCTCTGGGTCCAAATCAGTCATCCATTACTCATCTTCTTCTCATGTCAGCTGATTGACAAGTTGCTTAGCCCTCTACGTGACCTTCAACAATTATTCCTTACATTGGTGGCACTGAGAATTGAAATAGCGTGAGAAAAGCATGGTACTACTTTATGTTCTTTATACAAATAAGCCAAAGATGGCTTCTGTGTATTGGTCCCTAGGTTGTTTATTTCTTCACTGCAAGCAAAAACCTATTGAAATGTCTGTCAGTGCCAAACTCAAATTTTTACAATCCAAATGTTTTAAACATAGATAGTTCAAAAAAGCAGATTTGGGGTCACTTAGAGCTTGCCTGTTTTGTGTACCCCATAAAAGTGTGTCCTACATCTAGCAATAGATAAGCTAAGCTCTGGACCATAAAGATCCCAAGCTGTTGCTGCCCTTTGGAGCTCTCTGACTCAAAGATTCCCGCTGTGTTGCTGAGTAGCTCCACGTTGACACATCAGTGCCCTCTCTGATTCCCCTCTTTCCGTGGAGTTCCCTTGTCTTCCTCCCCTTCTGAGCCGTGGCTCCTAAACCTGAGATTCTGGAAGGTCTCATGTTTTGAGGCACTTTCCCCTCATGCAAACCTGTCAGAGTGTCACCTAATAAAGCTCACGTGTGCTACTGCAACCTAGGGGTCGTGCCTTTCAACCAACCATCAAGTCCCTTAAGCCCCCTACAATATTCTGAATATGCATATTCTTAGGTTCATTTGGACACACACAATATATATACAATTCCATAAGTCAGATGTAATTTCAGTTTATTATTTTTTACTTATGGGTGGTATTTGACAATATTAATTTATTCAACAATATTATGTGACTGACTCTGGCCTCAGCGAGGTGCAGGCAACTCACGTTTTACAATTGTACGGCTTGTAAGATGGAAGTGAACTAATTCACGGAATAGATAATTACCTGTCACATTAACTGATCAGTTTTCTACTTCAAAGTTAGCACTTTACTCTAATAGGATCAGTCTTATTTCATTATAGAAATGTTTGCTGCATGTGGATCCAAAATGAAAAACATAATGTGGTTCCAGAAAAGTAAGAAAACACTAAAATAAAATTAAAAAACGAAGCCTTGTCAAAAGAACACAGGAGTCAACCTAAATGACCAAATTTAGAGCAAACTGAATTTTAAAAATAAATGATAATAGTATTGGATTTTAACACACAGAATAAAATAAATATTCATAATTCTATACTGTTATAAATAAATAAAATAAGCAAATAAATTCAGAGAAGAAACAGCTCTTCCTCACAGAATTCCCATTATATATGAGAGAAAAAAAACACAGAGAATGACCATTAAGCAAGTACCACAATACTTGTTGCAAACAAGATCCACCCACAAATGCAAAAATTAGTGGGTGACAGTTTCAAGAGAAATGGTATTTTCTCCCCAAGATACATATTAGCTACGAAGGGAGAGAGAGTAATTTTACAGTAGAGAAACCTGGCAGGCACCAGCTTAACAAAGTGTGCCAGGCAAACATCACAGGTGATAAAATACAGACATAATGAACCTCTTGATATGGAGCACGGAGAAGAACACCACGTCATTTCTGTGCTATTCTTGTCAAAAAAGCGTAACGTTATTCCAATGATGGAAAAATATTATAACAATCCAAACTGAGAAACACTTCAAAAGTGAAGATCATAAAAGATAACAAAGGACTGAGAAACTGTTACAGACTGGAAGAGACTAAAGACAATTCAGAACTAAACGCAATGTGGGACACCAGAGAGAATTCTGGAACATAGAAAGGGTAATACTAGCAGAGAAATTGGTGAAATTTGAGAAAAAAGCTATAGTTAATAATGTTGAATCAATGTTCACGTCCTGTTCTTGATCATTGTGCTGTGGTTATGTAAGATGGTAACATTAGGGGAAGCAGGGTGAAAGACGTAAAAACGCTTTTGGTACTATTTTTCCAACTTTTCTGTAAGTCTAAAATAGTTCAAAATAAAAAGCTTAATAGAATAAAGTAAAATAAAAATAGTGGGTACTCACCGAATCAGTAGAATGCTGGTCAAATAGCTGAAGAAAAAAATAAACTGAAGTTAGACAATGGGAAGATTTTCATTCAATTCTTCAGTCCAAAATATGAGAAATAGAAAAGTTCCATGATTTAACCAAAGCAACCTAGACACAAATATCCTGGTTTTCAGCTCAGGTTTTACTATTAATATCCTATGCCAAGGAGAGTTATATAGAATGAAAAAATAATATGTGATATATTTATTGTGTTTTAGTTCTTGTAACTATCAAATTAGTATGATTTTTTGGAATACATGTTCATTTATGATTGGGGAGTATTGAAATGGATAGTGAGGAACATCAACAAAATTACATCTAACAATTATGAAAATATAAAATTAAATATTGCTTAAGTTGAAATCATAATACCAGCAGATAATACATGCCAAGTGTGTGAGGGGGAGGCTTTTTATTTGGTGAAAATATCACAAAATTCCAATTAACCATAATTTTACTATACTCATCAGAAAGTAATAGAAATAAATACTTTTGAAAATGTTTGATCATCAAGATAAAATGGCAACAAAATTTTATCCCTTAATAATCAAAGTCCTTTAAGACTTCAAGGAAATAAAGGAAAACTTACTAGAGAATTTAAAATAACAAAAGTGATATGATTTCCAATCAACATGGCAGAGTAGGTAAAAGCTGTGCTTGCCTCCTCTCACAACCACATAAAAATTACAACTAAACTACAGGACAACCATCATTGAGAGTCACCTGAAGTCTAGCTGAACAGAAGTCTCACAACTAAGGAACTACAGAAGCAGCCATCTCAAGACCGGTAGTAAGGGGCGGAGACAGGAAACAGGCTGGTCCCACACCTGCATGTGGTGGTTAAAAATCGGGAACAATATCCTGACTGCAGAGCTAATGTGAGCCTTGCCCAAGTCCAGAGAACAAAGGAGAGGAACTTTTTTGTTAGAGGAAAGAGGGATTTCATAGGGGCTATTGTAAACAAAGAGTCCATTGGAGGAAACTGGGGGTTCCACATGTAGTGGCTTTTGATTTGCTGAGTTGTAACAGTCTTTCATTGGCTGGATGGCTGCCAGATGAGATCCTCCTCCTTCCTGTATAGTAGAGTAGAAAAACATCTTCCTGTGGGAGATGAAAAATAGCCATTTTCCTGTTTGTGGTAATTGACTGAGTGGTGGGGCATGAGAGTGAAGAGAACCCTGAAGCTGCCTTTTGGGGTAATCATTTTAAGCTGCTCATTAATAAAGACTCAGAAAAATCCTTTGACCCTGCCTTTTTTCCTGGGCAAGAGATTGAGACAGAGAAACCTGCTTCAGGAAGGAAATCTTAGAATGCTGCAATAGCCTAATTTGAATTAAGTATGGGAAATAAGAGGCAGGTTCCTATTAGCTAGATACCCACCCACTGTGTCCCATTGTATCTGAGTTGTCCAACAAGAATGTTCCTGCCATGTATGTCCCACCCTATCTCAAGTACCTGTCAATCGCCCATTCTCACTTCTGAAATCTAATACCCTGTTTCTCCTCTTTTCTCCTTTGTCCAAAATGTCATATATACTCAAAGTTGCCTCCCTGTCTTAGGAATTTTCACACCTATGTGAATTCTCCGTGTGCATGTATTAAAATTTTGATTTTCTCCTGTTAATCTGTCTCTGTGAATTTGATGATTAGCTCAGCTAGAAGAATTTAGAAGGTGGGATGAAAAGTAATAATTTTTTTTAGCCCCCACAAAAACGTCCCTTATCGGCCCTCCAACTTCAATTTAAATGAGATTTCTGTTTATTAAACTTCACAATGATAAGTAAAATAAGTCAGACAGAGAAAGACAAAAAGAAAAAGCCATAGATACAGAGAAAAGAAATGGCAGCTGGTGAGAGAAATGGGTGAAGGGGGTCAGAAGACAAAGAAAAAATAAGAAATTCTGACCTTGAATTTAATTTTTCTTAGTTTACTCTCTTGCAGACATACCCATCATATACTTTAGAAAAATTTTGATATTTTCCAGGACATAACAACACTCAATATGCGTATAGTTGGGATTAAAAACCATTCAGGCGAAAAGCAATCTAATTTATATGAAGGACAGAGTTGTGGCCCATGTATTTGCCAAATATGTTAGGCTAGACTTCTAGGGGAAAAAAGGCCTTTAACTTTCTACTGTTGAACTGGCACAGACTACATAGCAGCTTTTTCCTTTTATTCTTTGTTTCTAAATAAAATGTCAGTGGATAACAGTTGAAATCAAGACTGTTCATTTCACTAGGCTAAAGATGTACCCATCGATTGCATTGCTTCACTCAATAAAATGCTCTTTCAAATATGTACCTGGTAATGCATGGTACTCAAGGAAACAAAAGCTCATTGTTGTTTCCCCCTCAAAATGTGTTACACCTCAATTAAGCTGATTTTTTAATAAAATGTGGTCTAACAAGAGAGTCCTTGATTATAATCCCAACGATGCCTCCAGCCTTCAACTTCTGAAGAATTTGTTGAGCACAACCAACCAGGTCTGCTCAAGAACAGAAACTCTAGAAAAGAATAATATGCCTTTCCTTAGGTCACTTAATTGCTCTTACTTCAGCACCCCCAGTTTCAAATTTAAACTGTGTTCTATTTCTGCCACATTTAATCCATCCAGGACATTCATTCTTGTTTATTCTGGGACACGACTCCATCCAACTCTCTTTCTCTTGTATCTTTGGCCTCTTTGCAAATTGATTTCTCTGTCAATAAAAAGTTTTAGCATCTTTTGAAATGGGAGGAAGGAAGAAGAGAGGAAGAAAAGAAGGAAAGGGAGGGAGGGATGAGGGGAGGAAAAGAGGGAAGGAGAGAAGGAAGATGTAAATATAAATTGAAATAAAACTTCCCTGGACTTTCCCTGTCTCTCAAACAATAGCCTTGTCTCTTTCGTTTATTTTCAAATATCTTGAAGAGCCCAAGGGAAAAGTTGATAGATTTGAGAATTCCATAAAAAACGCAAAACCCCTGCACGTCAAGCTTTCTGCAAATTCAGCTATAAGGCAACAAACAAACAAACAAACAAAAAGTGGGGGAAATACTTACATTAAATCAAATCAAATGGCCAATAAAATTTAGAAACAGAAATTTATAGAAGACAAATGACTAATAAATGTATAAAAAAACGAACTACAGTAGTAATAACAGAAATTCAAACTAAAACAATGAGATATCTTAAAAGAAAACAAAAACCTGTTAGTTAAGCAATTATTTGAAATGACAAAGCTCACTGTTTGCTGAAAGACTACCGTCACACAGCTGCTACTGGTTGTAAAAAATTGTACTTTTATGGAACAGGGTTGTAACACAGCCAATCATCATTATTTATGGATTCCATATTTGCTAATTCACCTACTCACTAAAATGTATTTGTAAGCCCAAAATCAATCTTCAGGGTCTTTTTGCAGTAATTTTTGGACACATACAGATGAGGAAAAACTAGGATTCCTTGTCAAATAAGGCACGCTCTGCGTTCTTGTTTTAGCTCTCATCCTGAAAACAAGTATCCTTGTCGAATGAGTGGTCTAGTGAGTGCCACATTTTTCTCATTTTTGTGCCTTTTGTTGATGACTTTGCTGTTTAAAATGGCCCCAAGCATGGAGCTGCAGTGCTCTCTAGCGTTCCTAATTGTAAGGCTTCCCCATGCTATGCGGAGAAAGTACGTGTTAGACGACCTTCGTTTAGGGATGAGTTATAATGCTGTTGCCATAAGTTCACTGTTAATGCATCAATGATATACATTAAATAAGGCATTTTAAAACACAAAGAAAAACAAGGTTACATATTGATCAGTTGACGAAAATGTGTTGACCAGAGGCCTGCAGGATCCTAACCCTGAAAGACTCTTTATAAGGCAGTGATCTCCCCTGGACCCTCTAGAAGGAACAGGCCCTGAAGACAAATGAGACTGATTTCAACTTCTGACCTTCAAAATTATAGGAGAAAAATTACGGTTTTAAGTCACTAATAATTTGTTACAGCAGCAATAGGGAATTAATACAGGCCTATATTACGCATGTGCATAAAATAGAGGTTGAGTAATGTTGCTATAGAAAAGACTATGGTAAATATTTGAGCGCTCTTGCCACACCGGTTTTGAAGTTTGTTGTGTGGCATACATCTACAAGTATATGTAAATTGTTGTTTGGAAACTGCTTTAAATTATTTTTTTAAATAAGCCTCTTTAGAAGTAATAAATCCAAAATGTGAATTTTTAATTTAAAAAAAAATTAAGTACTGACTTTCATTTATCAAAGAAGTTAAAAATGAACATGCAACTTGCTCAAAATGTTTATCCACATCTACATCTGGGAGTATCACTCACCATGTGAAAACCAGAAGACACAAATATGCTGAAGAAACTTCAGCAACTATTTCAAAAGCTAAGTTGCTTTGAGACAGTGCTTGAAGATGACAGTTTAAAATATGCAGCTGCAGAAAAATGCATTTACATATCACTCTGTGGAGCGTGGCTTTTTTATTTAGGTCCCATGAATATTCTACTCAATGAATTTAATTTGTTTCTGCTTGCAAATTTTCTTGAGTCCATACAAAAGGTGAAGCCACAATACATGTCATTATACATTTGTCCAAACCCATAGAATTACTTAATATGGCAAACAATTTTGGACTTTGCAGATGTGATTAAGTATCTTGAGATGGTCACTTGTCCTAGATTATCCAGGTGGACTCTAGATGAAGTCACACGAATCTTTTTGTTATGAGAACCAGAGGGAAATTTGACACAGGGTGAGGAGGAAAAGGCAATGTGACCTTGGGATCAAAGATTGGTGTTATGCGTCCTTGGCCTATGGCTGAAAGAGGCAAGGAATCCTTCTTTCTCCCCTAGAGTCTCTGGAGGGGGCATGGCTCTGCAGACACTTTGATGCTGATCCAGTGAAACAAACTTCAGACTTTTAGCCTCCAGAACTATGAGAATAAATTTCAGTGTTCTAAGCCACCAAATTTGCAGTAATTTATTACAGTTGCCACAGGAAACAAATACAGTGGGAAATCTTTGCTCAAGATATTTGATTAATGAAACACCAACAACCTTCAGGTTGTTTAACTTTGTAACTTGAATTATGATGGAAAACAAAGCTTGTAAACAAGAAGACATTGAAATGTCTCCCAACAAAAACAAGAGAATAACTAAGCAAATTAATTGACCAGAGTTCAAATCTGCATGATTTAATTTGGAGTATCTCAACTTTTGAGAAAAATCTTTTGATGATGTTTCTACTCATAATTGAGCAAATTTTTATTTTGTATTGGAATAAAAGGAATTGAGAAATCCTACAGTTTTTCAGCATCTAAATATAGCAAACAAATCATAATTTAAAACAACTTATCTAAAAAGGTTCTTAAAAAAATTTGTCAAATTAAGTTAGTCTGAGCAAAGGCAAAAGAACAGAATACTGGTTTAACATATTCACACATGTGAACACACACAAAGAAAACTAGTGTTGAAAGTAACTTCCATTTAGTAGAATTTGCTCTGAGCTTATCAGGTACATCAGCAGCTGTAGAGAAACTAATTGCTCAATTAAAAATATTACACTCTACAAGGAATCAATTGAAAATGTCAAAATTTCACATTTACAATTTTAAGGAAGATTATAAGCAATTTCATGGAAAAATTGAAACTGAAAAAAAAACCCTATTAGGAAAAAAACACATTCTTTAGAAAAATACAAGTGATGCTGTATTAGATAATAAGAAACTGATCAAATTATGTGACTATGTACCAAGAGTAATTGTTCTGCTCCTGTTATTTTTAATGTTCAGATAATCAATGGAGTTCTTAAATTTTTGCTTTTTAATGTACACACACATACTCATACATATATTTTATTATTTTGGAAAAAATTCTATTTTTGAAATTATCTTTTGTGTAGCACTATATATAGGTCCACTGAGATGATAAAAACAATTTTTTGGTCAATAAAATTTTTTAAAATTATACAATTTTAATTATTTTAGCACCTCCTTCCATTCTACAAAGTGTTCTAGTTGGATGATACATTATATGGCTTAACATTCTTCTTGAAGGAAAAAAATGGCCTAATCCAAATTTACCTGTCTCATCTTTTTAAAATCTATTCAGTAATTGGCAATTCTGCCCATTATCTTATCTTCAGGGAATGAAAGTGAGAAAGCTAATTGAGGCAGGCATTGTGCTGGGTACGTTATACACACATATGAATTTAAGAATATAAATATGAACTATGTATCAATAGCTCCATTTTAAAGGTAAGGAAATGGGCTTATAGACATAAAATAGTGGTGTAAAATGTTTGACTTGCAGGAAGTACAGGTGGAATTTAATGCCACTGGGTCTACCAGCTTTCTCATTCTCCTCCCTAGTGTCCAGAGTACGAGCCACTCCAATTTGACTTCCATAACCGTGTCTGTCTCCTTCAGTGGTTCTCTCTCATTTTCCTTCTGCCTCTTCCTTGGCCATCTCTTTTACAGCTTCAAATCTCACCTCTGTTTAAATGTCTTGATAAGATGAATAGTCCTGAGTTACTGATGAAACCATGTAGCTTTCATCAAGAACTCCAGATTCCTGTCTCATCTGACTTAAGCACAAACAAGCACACTTGACCACAGGTTCTTAAAGAGGCAGCTCATCTGTGAGAATGTAATATTTGATACAGGAAACATATTTCATTCTGTCCCATCCCTTAAGTCTAGGGAGAGAGGGCTTCTTATTCTCAGGTTCCATAGGCTTATGAATGGATATGTTTGAATGCAAAGACAGCAGATGGGATAGAAAGCACTCCTTCGGTACTCATCGTAGCATCCTGGCCTATGCCTGGGCACCCACAGTTAGTCTTCGGAGAAAAGCCCTGAAGAGCAGGGTGAAGTGTCAGCAGGTGTTTCCAGGATGAACCAACAGAATGGGCTCATCTTCCTGGCTTCACATGGTGTTCTGTGATCTCAGTGCTCTGCTTCTTGACATCACAAACGGTGGACAACAGCCAGCAGCTTCTCTCTCCTTCCCAGATCGCATTAGAAGCAGCTCTAGGTCAGTTGCTCAAAAGCCAGTTGCTAAATGGTCAATCTAATTAATCTGCTTTAAAAAACCAACTGATTCATTTCAGTTTACCAGCTTTAATCTTATCTTTATCATACATTTTTTTGAAAATATTCAATTTGTCTAAAATTTCTTGCTGCTTTAGCAATAGAACAAACGGATGGTTGAAGAGCAAGAGAAACAGATATAATATTGCCGTATTCAAAGCATGATTTTAAAAATGTTTGAGTATGAAATATCATCATAAGTTTTTGTGAATGTATTTTTTCCATCAACCAACCAGTTTAATGAATAAATGTGGCCCATGGCTTTCCATCAACTTCGCTGCTGCTTCTGTGCGTCAAGTTGGGGGTAATTCCAGACTTACCAGTTCATCAGTCTAATGATGTTCCTTTTCTGAAATCTGTTTGTTCAAAAAGGCCCCTTGTCATTCTTCGTGTTTGCTCACCAGGATGAATGGATTGTTTCTGTCTCCATCCTAAACATGTTTACCTGACATATTTGCAAGTCCTTGACTCTCATCGTGTTTACCAGTCACAAACCTTTGGACACATTGCTGGGAGTAGGTCACTCTAAGTCATGAGCATTGTGGTTGGTTAATGTTTCATTAACACTTTCCTGCTCATGCTCACCGCTAAGGCACCTCATGGTATCCATCAATAAAGCCACTGCAATTCCAGGGCACACATATACTCAAGCAAGTAGTAAAGCCTAACTAACTGGTGAGCATTTCCAGAGTGAATACCTTTTGAGTTTGTTTCTCAGTCTCGGCACTATTGACATCTTGAGCTGGAAAATTCTTTGTTGTTGGAAGCTGTCCTGTGCATTATAAGATGTTCAGCAGCATCTCTGGCCTCCATTAGATGCCAGTAGCACCCCTTCCCCAGTTAGCATAGCCAAGCATGTCTCTAGGCAGGGATCAATGTCCCCTGGGAGACAAAATTGCTCTCAATGTACAAAGACTAACTTTACTACCATCACACAAAGATGACTGTCGGGTAAGAGGATTCAACGATGGCTTACCTATGCTAGGATATAGTAGACAGCAGTACAGGCTGAGGCTGGGAACTGGGACTCCTGCTATGTTTTTTACAGAAATAGTTGTCTCTAGTTGAGCGCTCAAATGACAGCCTGTTTAGACTGAGGATGTCTGCTAAGGCAAAACAGCCAACCTCATTAAGTTCCACAGCTACACTACAGAACAGTTGCCAGTAGGTTGTTGAGTTCCAGGCACTGATAAGCTATTGAATTGTTTTATGATATTTTTGCAATAAAGAATTTTTAGAAAATAAAACAGGCTAAGGGAAAGCATGCTTGGTTTTAAAGTAAATTGCATAAGCATCACATCATCACCATGTGGAAAACACTAGCAAAAACAATATTGCATGGGTTGAAAAGTAGACACTATAGGCTCTACAGTTCCATAAAAAAGGACTGAACCCCTTTTTAACAGTAAAAAATAAATAAATAAATAAATAAATAAATAAATAAATAAATAAATAAAAGGTGCCCACTCAGGCTTAAGAGATCAGTTATAAGAACACATTTTCATCACAATGTTTCTAGAACTTTTTAAACTGAGATATAATACTATATAAAGACTTTTAATTATGTTTTTAAATGCTGTACGTGCTACCTTCTCGATATCACAGGGGATTTGGTGTTAATATGACTAATTTTCCAATAATAAATATCATGGATACCTATCCTTTTTTCAAAATATACGTGCTAGAGCCCTACTTATGGATGAGATGCTTTAGCTGGTGGGAATCCTCTCTTCATGATGCTGTTATTACATATGTGGAAGGGGAAAGGATACACCTTGTTTCACTGCGCTTCACTTTATTGAGCTTCACGTGTTACACATATTTACAAACTGAAGGTAGAACCTTCCACCAGCAAGATCACAACTTGCTTTATGGCGATACTTGCTTACATTAAGGTGGTCTGGAACTGAACCTGCCATAGCTCCAAGGTGTGGCTGTGTGTTCCATCTCCCTATGGAATTGAGGTTAGATCTATTTTAAATAAGGCCTTTAGATCAGCCTAGCTTGGATCTCGTGAGGACTGATTCAAAACCCCAAGGTTATTTCAATTAAATTACTGCTGGAAAATACTGGCACTGGAGCAGAGACAGAATGAGCAAGACTCACTCCCATGGCACCCTTCCCTCTTTCACGCGAGAGCCTCCTTCCCTGATCCTTGCTAAGCCATGTCCTATAATTCTTGACTCACCGTCTTTCCAAGACAATTTAAATAAGGCAAGGAGGGTGTGCGTGTGTCTATAATTAGCACATACAGTGGTATCTCCGTTTTCGAATGTAATTCCGGAAGACGTTCAAGTTCTGAAACGTTCGAAAACTGAGGCATGGTTTTCCCATAGAAAGTAATGCAAAATTGATTAATCTGTTCCAGACCTTTAAAATCAACCCCTAAAACTGCAAATTTAGCATGCATTTTACTATTTAATGATACCATAATGCCATAAAACTTACGGCATTCATAAACCAAAATGTTTGTCAACAGAGACATTCGGAAACTGATGTACCACTGCATTTCTCAAATTTTAAAATCTATCATACACATGCACATGCCCACGCATGGACACGTATACACATACTCACATCCACGCTCAGAAGGGCAAATGCTTGGTTCGCTTATGCTCCCAAATGGCAGGAAAATAAAAGATGTCTGAGGATGAGATGACAAGTACTTTTTCAGTACTAGGGGAATTTTTTAAAAACACCACTAACCAAAAAAAGTAGAACTCTTTAAAAATCAATATGGCTGGAGAGAAGTCCAAGATGGCAGGATTAGGTTAACACTATGCCTACCTACTGCATCCCAGGATCACACCAATATTCAAATAAATTGTAAAACAATCAATCTCCAGAATCATCTGAAGCCTAGTTGAACAGAACCCCTATAACTAAGGATATAAAGAAGAGGCCATGTCAAGACTGGTAGGAGGGGCAGACATGTGAAACAAGCTAACCTCAAAACCATCGATAGTGGTTGAACACTGAGAACGACACCTCGGTGGCAGAGGTCCCCTTTGAACAGGGAGGAGTCCCAGCCCCAAGCCCTGCTCCCCAGGCCAGGGGCCTGTGCCGGGAAGAGGAGCCCCGACAGCATCCAGCGAGGACTTTGCCCTTCCCGGTGGGGCAAAGGTCAGCTGGAAACCCAGACACCCTCTCATAGAGCCCACACGTGGACGTACTCATTTGTGGGCACTTACCTGGTCTCTGGTGGAGGGTAGCAGCTCCGGAAGTCCAGGGACAGGCGGGGAAGGACTGAGTGGTGTGGCTTTGGCGCAGGAGCAGGAGGGACAGGAGCCATTGTTGTCCCTATGTGGAGACTAAAAGAGGGTGCCATCTTTTCAGTGTTAAGATCTCACCAAAGGGCCAAATCTGGGACTGCATTGGTCTCGTGGAATCTGTGCATATGCACTGCCTTGGTGATGGCATGGAACCCGGCTCCCCGCATAGCTGGTGCGACATCACCCAGGAGACTCCTGAATGCTGCGCTGCTGGCCCCGTCCCACAGGCTGTGGAAGCCTGTTTGCAGTGGGCACACAGCCTGGTGAGCACTAACCCAACACCTGTGCCACAGCATCTCTTGGGCAGCTCTCAGGAACTTGTGGGCCTGAGACGAGCAGTGGCTGGACTTGGTGTTCTTGGGGTCTTTTTGGAGGGTGTGTTCATAGGCCCGGCACCAGTGCAGGGGCTGAGACTGCACTGACTTTGTAAAAACCACCAAACATATCCCTTAGCTACCTGGAAACCAGCCCACCTAGAGCTGCATTGCCAGGGGCACTCTTGGTGTCTAGACTTAAATGTAAGACCCCAAGCCATAAAACTCTTAGAAGAAAATACAGGAAGTAAACTCTCAGACATTACCCTTAGTAATATTTTCACTGATCTATCTCCTGGGGCAAGGGAAACAAAATAAAAAATAAATAAATGGGACTACATCAAACTAAAAAGTTTTTTCACAGCAAAGGAAACCGTCAACAAAACAAAAAGACATCCTACTGAACTGGGGAAGATAGTTGCCAATGATACATCTGATAAGGGGTTAATATCCAAAATTTATAAAGGACTCATACAATTCAACACCAAAAAACCAAACAATCCAATTGAAAAATGGGCAGAGGACAGGAATAGCTATTTCTCCAAAGAGAACATACACGTGGCCAATAGACATATGAAAAGATGCTCACCACTAATCATCAGAGAAATGCAAATAAAAACCACAATGAGATACCACCTCACTCCTGGTAGAATGGCTGTCATAAATACATCAACAAACAACAAGTGCTGGTGAGATGAAGAAAAGGGATCCCTCATACACTGGTGGTGGGATTGCAAATTGGTATAGCCACTATGGAAAACAGTAGGGAGCTTCTTCAAAAAATTAAAAATGGAGCTACCTTATGACCCAGCAATTCCACTCCTATTTATCCAAAGAAATCCAAAACACTAATTTGAAAAAATATATGCACCCCTATGTTCACTGCAGTGCTATTCACAATAGCCAAGACATGGAAACCAAAATGCCCATTAATATACAATTGGATAAAGAAACTGTGGTACATTTATACAATGGAGTATTATTCAGCCATAAAAAAAATGGAATCTTACGATTTGCAACAACATGGATGGACCTAGAGGGTATTATGCTGAGTGAAATAAGTCAGACTGAGAAAGACAAATACCGTATGATCTCACTTATATGTGGAATCTAAAGAACAGAATAAACAAGCAAACAAAACAGAAATAGGGTAATAGATACAGAGAACAACCTGATAGTTGCTAGATGAGGGGGGGTTGGGGGATAAGTAAAGAGGTGAAGGGATTAGAAAATACAAATGTGTAGTCACAATACCGTCACGGGGATGTGAATTACAGTATGGGAAATATAACCAATAATGTAAAGACTCTATAGGGTATCAGATGGGTATTGGACTTATCAAGGGAATCACTTCATAGATTATATAAATGCCTAACCACTGAGCTGTACACCTGAAGCTAATATAAAATAATATTGAATGTCAGCTATGATGTAAAATACAGTATAGGGAATATAGTCAAAGGTATTGTAATAGCTGCCTACAGTGTCAGAGGGGTAGTCGACTTGTTGAGGTTATCACTTTATGAGGGATGTAAATGTCTAATTATTATGCTGTTTTGTACACCTGAAAGTAATAATAAAATTAAATTTTTAAAAATCGATATGGCTTTTTTATAAAACATACGAAGTGATAAACACACACACACACAAATGAGAGACTCAACTATAATACACAAGTCAGTTTACATAAGAAAAGAGTCTATTTTCTTTTTTATTTTATACGATTTAATTATTTTACTTTAGACTTTTTAAATTCACTTTGGACCCAGCATGTCCTTAGGCTTCACCCACTCATCAAACTGCTCTGCTGTGAGGTAGCCGAGTTCAATGGCAGTTGCCTTTAAGGTTGATCCATTTTTGTGTGCTGTCTTAGCAATCTTTGCTGCCTTGTCATACCCTGAAGAAAAAATAAAAAGGCAATATAGCAGTTAGTAGTGAAATTTGGTTTTCTAAAGCAAAACCTAACCATTATTATTTAGTTACTATTGATGCTACTCATCTCTTAAGTAACATTTTTTAACCTTAAAAATATTTAACAGTGATTACCTTAATAGTTGTCATTTCTTCTACAGAATTAAACCTTTACCTTTCTTATGTAATACGGATAAACATACCTCAATTTCTACAAGAGATTTGTTCCTAAATTGAAATTGCCCAATAACTCAGATATTTTCACAGGGGAAAAATATAGCGCACCAAGACATAACAGTATACATCAGAGCAGTATAAAAGTGGTGTTTCAAACATGTTTAACTGAAAATAATTATCTTTCTAACAAAGCACTGACGAGCCAGGTGCTATAGCGCTGCTGGGTGAGGACAGAGCAGGCTGGAGGCCACGGGCACAGAAGCAGCCAGGGCTCAGGAGACGCCTTCAGGGCGGCTCCCAGCAGCTCTTCTCTGCTCCGCATTCCACACCTGGCCTCTTCCCAGACATTCAGGATACAGTGGGGAAGTTCTGGCTTAACTATATACAAAAATATGTATAACAGATCACAGGTGTCCTGTTTACAGCAGTTACTTGCTTTTAAAAGGAATGAAAGTAGGGGCACGACAGTTCCACAGTGACTTAATGTAATTTTTCAAAAGTGAAAAGGCCAAACTAAGAAAGAAAAGAAAAAATGAAAATGAAACCAATAAAGGAGAAAAAAAAAAAAAAAACAAGGTGAGAGGATTATGACCAAAGAGAAGAAGCCTGCTGAGGCATCTGCTCATCAACCACACAAGGCAGTAAGTGTCAGTACGCAATTACTAACCATCTATACAACAAATTACAGGCGTAGTTAATTTTACTAGCTACCTGAATTTGTGAAAGCTAAACACCTACCGATCAGATCGCTCTGAGAAAGAATTCTCACGGTAAACCTTTGGGGTCAATATTAGATACCCTGTACTTTTATGGTAATAATGACATTAAAGTCTAAGCATTATGCTGACCACTTTCAGTTCTCTTCTTCGAGTCTCACAAAACACCATTACCAATCGGCCTGTTACATAACGAGCACAAAGAGACTCCACAGTGTGGCTGTGAGGCTCGTGCGGGCACCAGTGAGGTGTGGCTTGCTTGCTATCCTTGTATGGTCTTTACCTCACAGTGATTGATTCCAAGGAAGACTTATCACTCATTCAGCTTTAGGAGTACCTCTAATTTCAGTGTTTTGGAACAAGTTCTGAAGGAGAGATGCAATAAAACATTTCTCACATGAGCCTTTGAGTTCCCCTGAGTATCTCTCCAGTTGAATGCTGAGGTGCAATAATTTTAAAAGGATCAAAATATCATTACCAATCTCAATACCACACCAAAGAACAGATATCACACTGGGCTCAGAGCTTCCAGAAGCAGTTAAATGAGCTCTAACTTTATAAGACTAAAATTACTGGCTTGATGTGAAGCTAATTATAGAAAATCAGCCCTGAAATTTCAGGATTATAGAAGAATGCATTGAAGCAGTAACCATAACAGGCCAAATGACTGCATAACTTGTTCTAAAATACAGAATCAAAGAATATGTTAATAATCTCAGCTCAGCCGTAGGAGAAGGTGGGAAAAAGCTTTGAACACATCATAACACAACGCAATGATGACGCAAAACCTACGAGTCAAACAGTTCAATGGGAATCACTGTGATCAGTGTACAATCTAAGTCTGTACATTTGAATCTACAAAATTAAATATTTATGATTCTGGAAAAGGCTTGCAATACAAAAGCTATGGTTTTAGACACATATTTGCATTTCTCCCTTTTGCCTGTAAGCAATGAATACATAACCCTTTTTCTTTTAATTGGAAACTTTCCATTTCTTAATTGAGCAGAATAAAAAACGAAGCATAGCGGAGCATCTAGAGAAGGTAGAAAAAGAATTCATTCCATGTTGCTAAGCAGCCAGCGCCACCTAGTGATCACCAACTGAGAGGCTCTTCCCCAGTGTCTACAGAATGAATATAAAGCATCTGAATTCCACTAAGATTAAATAAGTCTGAATTTACCACACTTCAAACAAAATGAAGCCTAAGTTTCTGAAAGAACCATGACACCATAAAATTTATATATAATGTCTTACAACACAATTTCAAATACTTTATAAAACTTTACTGAAAAGAAACTGTTGTCTACAAACACTGATCCAGTATTCTCTTTAAAATTTGCAGCTTTGTTCTTTTGTATTCAAATGTACGTTATTATTCCTTAAACCCTTACCTATATGAGGATTAAGGGCTGTCACCAACATTAGAGACTCATTCATTAGCTTGTTGATCCTTTCTGTGTTGGCCTGGATTCCCACCACGCAGTTCTCAGTGAAAGAAACCGACGCATCCCCCAGCAGTCGGGCTGAGTGCAACACGTTTTTAATCTAAGAAAGAGAGAGAGAGAGAGAGAGAGAGAGAGAGAGAGAGAGAGAGAGAGAGAGACTTATTAAGCTTAACTGTCTTTTTTCCAGTAACATACAGTATTATTTGCGGGTTCATAAGTGAATATATAATTCAATACACACACAGCACTCCTATAGCTTTAAGGCAAAACAAATATTGTAATCATTTGAGGGCACAGAAATCTAAGAGGCAAAAAGGAATAAATAGTAAGTACATATAACTAAAATACAGGATAGTAGGTGATATTACACAGCACAGGTATAAAATGTTAGAGAGTACAGAGAAAGAGAAATTCATCCCAGTTGAAAGAATTGGTAAAGATGGAGAGGATCTCATGGAGAGGATTTAGCCAGAGATGGAGAAAGAATCTTCCGTGCAGGAGGAAGAGGAGCAAAGATGCAGTTAGAAAGCTCAGCATGTGTTTGAGTAAATCAGTGAAGTCGGGGCTTCCCAGCTCTTAACAATCACCACATTTTTTATGTTTAACAAAACAAATATTCCATGGACAATTTAAATTAACCTCTCACACAATATTTACAAACAGTATAAAATCAGTTTCTTTTAGCATTTTCTTTCTTTTTTGGTAAGATTTCCAATATATATTAAGTTATACACCCTGTTTCCCTGAAAATAAGACCTAGTCGGACAATCAGGTCTAATGTGTCTTTTGGAGCAAAAATTAATATTACATATATTATATTACATTACATTACATTATATTATTATAGACCCGGTCTTATTTTACTATAAGACCAGGTCTTATATTAAGTTTTACTCCAAAAGACGCATTAGTGCTGATTGTCCGGCTAGGTCTTATTTTCAGGGAAACACGGTATCCACATCTAATCTCTTTTGGTCTAAAACCCCAACATCTGAAAACTATGTTCCCAACAATGGGCTCCAGTAGAAGTCACAGGACTTCAAGATTCATTCATTTGATGTCAAACGTTAACTATCTTGATTTATTTTCTATTATAGACAAAACTGATTTTTTGTTTTAAAAATTAGCAAGACATTTTATTGTTATGCACCTATATTTGCCAGGCAGCTGGTATTGATTTTTGGAATGTGACCTGAAAGCAAAAGCTTATAGGTCTGAGTTCTGCTTTGGCCTGTCTTCTTCCTATTTTCCACCAGAATGTACATTCCATAAGGGCAAAAAAATCTCTCTTATCCATTGTTCTATTACTAGCAACCCATACAGTGCCTGATATAGACTAGTACTCAATAAATACTTGATGAATATACTGAATGAATATACTTAATTTTGTCATTTGCATATTATCATCAAATTAAAATCAGACTTTACACCAAATACAAACTGGAAATAAGCCTCTGATATATTTTAGAAATAACATTTTACACAAATAAAGGACTCTTAATGATGACAACTCCGTTATCTGAATCTGGAAAAGTGGATGAAAGATGATGCCATCTTGTTCTAGCTTCATAAAGATGAAGGAAAAAGAACAGTTTTAGTGGACACAATAACCTTTTCAAGTTATGTGGAAGAGGTAAAACCAATGAAAGTCTGAAAGAGAAAGGGAAGAAAACTGGAGAAAAAGTGCTGAAGAAACCAAGGGCAAAGAGGGTTTCAAGAAGGGAAGAGTCAAGGTCAGATGTTAGAGAGCTGCGGCATGTCTGTTGGACTGAGGTCACAAGCAACTGCGAGAACAATTTAAGTACAAGTAGGGCTGACGCCGGACTGTAGTACCTGTGCTGTGAATTAAAGTGAGTGTGTGGGTTACACGTTTTAGAAGACTGAATTTGGAGGGAAGAAGAAGCAGCATGAGGGACAGGACTGAGGCAGGGTATTTTTGTTTGTTTGTTTTTAATAAACTGAGGAGGCATGAACTTATTTCTAGCCACTGGTACTCCCACTGGTGAGGGACAAGGAAGAAACCTGTACCTTACCTTCCAGAATTTTTCTTCCTATTAAGAAAAGCAAACCATCAAATTACATGTACTAAAAGTCACCTAATTAAATATCCAGGATTAATCCTCTAACATTAATATACGCTTGACTTCCAACTGCTACTTATATCATCTAAGTACCTAATGTGCAATCTATGGAAACCTTTATGAAATACAAAATCCAAGACAATTAGCCTTCAGTCAAAAACATGAAAAATTAAATGTAAAGCTTACCATCATTGGCTTGAAAACATTCAACTCAAAATGTCCATTGCTGCCTCCGACGGTGACAGCGACGTGATTCCCCATGACTTGGGCTGCAACCATGGTCATCGCTTCACACTGGGTAGGGTTCACCTTGCCTTCGAGAAAATCACAGGGAAAGACTGCATGTCAAACACACTCAGGGCTTATGTGTCAGCTAAGATTAGGTCTTATGTCAAATAATCAAGAAAAGCAGGAAATCTAACTTTATTAAATAAAGACATATAATAAAGCAAGGCCCCAACAATCAGTGCTGATTTCATGAAACAAACCAACCAAAGAAAGGGGGATGATGGGTAGCCACAAACTGAATCATTCAAAGTTTACTGAGTAATAAGTAATGAGTACCTGCAACTACACATAAAATGCAGTTCTACCTTCATGGCTTTCATTCATTCTAGAAATGTTTATAAAGCCAGGCATTGAATACACAATGATAAGTAAGAAAGGTGCAGCCCCTACCCTGGCAGAACTTGGAGGCTAGGGAGAGAGTGCTGGCGATTACAACACATCAGGGGCAAAGAGAGACAAGTGCGGGCCACTGTGGGAACAGTTATAAGAGGCCCCTCACCCGCACTTGGGAGGCTTCTCAGAGGACGACAGTAAGCCAGAATTTTCCTATTCATCATATGACTCTCCAGGACCCCACCCCTGGTAACACTCCTCTGACAAGCTCAAGTTTGACCAAACACCCCAGACTCCTCTGACCAATACAAAGCAACACATTGGGGGAGATTATTTCCTTTTCTGTAACTCTGCATTTCTCTTTTCTCAGGTAATCACCTTGAATTTGCAATCAACTAAACTCATGTCATTTTTCAGCATGAAATACTTTAAAATCAAATCTCCTCATTCTATACATGCATAGATTTAAAATAATCTACTCAGGTCTTTCTTTTTCATTATTAGAAGTCACTTTGTCAGTTTTAGTCCAACCTACAGAGGCCTTTATGAATCTCAATTCTGTTATTTGACGCAGTGCTATCTCAGCTCCGTTATCTTCTAACCTGATTAGCATGTATTCTCTACAGTCACCCTCAGTCACCAGCAAGGTGGTGAAGGGGCAGAGTCCTTCAGCTCGACACCAAGATATTCGTCCAGTCTGAAGTCAACTCATTAGTCACTACTTCAGTGTCACTGTGCACCCAGCGACACCCATCTCACAGTACTGCCCACACTTCACTGGGTTCAATGAACATCATGTGCGTCTGTCAAATGACTTGCTAGAATCCAGACATCCAACGTCTGTGTCACTTCCCCAAAGCCAAAAATTAAATAAGAAGCGTTTAGTAGAATTTATTTGTATTCAGTCCATGCTGATCACTTTAATAGCCTGTTCTAGAACTCTCTTGGCTGCGGATTGGGAAAGACAGACCTATTATACATTTTCCAATGTGGGAATCAAAATGCATGCTACTCATAAAAATTCTTTTTTTCCTATATTGTTGGGTGATGTTCTCTGAAGTCGTGATCAAAGTGGACCCAAAAAGACCTTCTGAAACTAGTGTGCCGCACATGTCTCCACCCATCTTTGGGATCATGGGATCCCAAAACGGAGACACGCTCTGTAGATACGAGTCCCTGGGTTCTAGTCGAGTCCCAGCTCCAACATTTACCAGCTATGTGATTACCTGGCATGATACTGCTTCCTGGTTCATTTTCAGGTAAAATCAGTTCCCCCAGACCAGAGCGAGGACCAGAACCCAGAAAACGAATATCATTTGCGATCTTCATCAGACTGCAAGCGGTAGTGTTCATGGCTCCACTGAGCTCTACCAAAGCGTCATGAGCAGCCAGAGCTTCAAATTTATTTGGAGCTGTAACAAAAGGCAAGCCTGAAGAAAAAAAATAATAACCTGTATGAGTCAACAGGTAAAATTAAATGATTTTCTAATATCAGCAAGTTAAACAGAAAGTGCAGTATATGAAAACCAGAAATAGAACAATAAAAATTTTACTTCAGAAAAAAATTGTTTAAGACAAAACCTTTGTCTACATTTCTTTAAAAAGTCCTGAAGAAGTAGAAAGAATCTGGTAATACTAGCACACTTAGGATGAAAAATCAAGTACTGTAAATACATCGAAAGAAAAACACACTATCCTACTGCAAACATGTGTATGATGCCTACTCTTGAGTAAAGATGAAAAGTAGGTAAAATTCACTCTGCTTTATTCCAAACTCCTTTCCTAATACAATTCTACCCCCACATCGCCATTCTATTCTTTCCTCTCTCCAAGGGCCCACAAAATCCTCTGAGAGATTAGGGAGCCAAAATGCGTTAGACAATCTCAGTCAATCTCTCCTATGTTCAAAATTTTAAAGATCTACATATTCTAAACCCTATAATACCATTCTTCTTGATTAAAAAGCAAATCTCTCTGAGTAAGCAATAATGAGCATTGTATAATTATCTCTACGCTAATCCTCTGGTAACATCTACATCTTAGTAAGTTTTCTGGACATGATAACTTGGGTCTAACAATTGTTATCATCATCGAGAGTATAGGACTCTACTAAAGGAAAGACAGGATTCAAAAAGGTCATTAATTCATAGAAATATCACAGCATGCCATAGAAAAAAAAGAAATTAAGTCCGTCAATATTTACAACATATTTATCATTCAAATGAATTTTCTAAACCATGTGTTGGTTTTGACTATTTTGAAAATAAGTATTCAAAACAGTTTTAAAGAGAAATAATTAAATACCAATAGATAGTAACACCACTAGCATGGATCGATTTTAACTGCATGCTAGAGAGAGTGACGTCACCATGATGGTGACATAGGCTATTCCCAACTTAGCTCCCCCTCACAAGAGGGGGATTGACAACTATTCAAAATCAAGACACCACCAAGAGAATCATAGTACTTGGGGAAGGTTGAAGACCAAGACAGACCGCACTAGAAAGGTAAGACAAGTAGCTACACATTGGCCACACTGTCCCTTCCCCTGGATAGTGAGATCTTCCCCACATGGTGAGATCTCCCCTGAGCACCCAGTTCTTCCAGCGGGAAAAGAGAACCCAGACAGGACAACCAGCCCCTCCTCCCAAGCATGTGGGTCACTCTGCGGGAGCCCCACCATGCAGATTGCAGAGGAATCTGTGGAGCTCAACCACTGGGAATCTGTGATGCAGAAGGGGGGAAGGGCTTCCAACAATCAGCATGGATCTTGGCAGGCTGAGTTCACACCTGAAATTCTGAAGAAAAGGTAGCAAATAACACCCAATCGGAACAGCAGAAAGAATTTTTTAAAATAGGGATAGTTTAAGGCACCTCTGAGATAACATCAAGTGTAGCAACATTCCCATCATTGGGGTACCGGAGGAGAAGAGAGAGCAAGGAATTCAGAAACAATTTGAAAAAATAATGACAGAAAACTTCCTTACCCTAGTGAAGGATGTAGACATACAAGCTCAGGAAGCAGAGACAGTCCCAAACAAGATGAACCCAAGCAGGCCCACACCAAGACACATCAAAATTAAAATGTCAAAGGTTAAAAACAAAGAGAGAATCTTAAAAGCAGCAAGAGAAAAGCAGTTCCTTACCTACAAAGGAGCTCCCATAAACTGTCAGCTGGTTTCACAACAGAAACTTTGCAGGCTACAAGGGACAGGCATGAAATATTCAAAGTGAGGAAAAGTCAGGACCTACAACCAAGATTCCTCTACCCAGTAAGCTATCATTTAGAATCCAAGGACAAATAAAGAGCTTCCCAGACCACAAAAAGCTAAAGGAGTTTATCACCACCAAACCAGTATTACAAGGAATGTTAAAGGGACTTCTTTAAGAAGAAAAAGGAGGGTGGGGGGGTGGGGAGGACAGAAATATGAATAACAAAATGGCAATAACTATGTACCTATTGATAATCACTAAAAATACAAATGGAGGGCTGGCCGGGTGGTTCAGGTGATTGGAGCGCCATGCTCCTAACGTCCAGGTCAACGGTTTGATTCCCACATGGGCCACTGAGCTGCGCCCTCTACAGCTAAGATTGTGAACAACAGCTCGCCCTGGAGCTGGGCTGCTGTGAGCAGCCGGAGGTTGGTGTGAGCTGCCGTGGGCCGCTGTGTGCTGCTGCAGGCTGCTGTGTGCCGCCATGAGCGGCCAGTGGCCAGGGTGAGTGGCCAGCAGCCAGCGTGAGTGGCCAGCAGCCAGTGTCAGTGGCCCGCAGCCAGCATGAGCTGCTGTGTGCTGCCATGGGCTACTGACTACTGCCACGAGTGGCCGATGGCCAGCATGAGTGGCCGGCAGCCGGTGAGTGCTACGGTGAGCTGCTGTGAGCAGCCGACCCACGACTTGTGACCAACTGCCTCAGCCAGGGGGGAGCGCAAGACTCATAATACCAGTATGGGCCAGGAGCTGTGTCCTACACAATTAGACTGAGAAACAATGGCTTGAACTGGAGTGGGTGGGGGTGAGGTGGAAGCAAGGGGGGAAAATATAAAAATGGATTAAATGCTCCAATCAAAAGACATAAGAATAGCTGAATGGATAAAAAAACCAAGACTCATACATATGCTGTCTACAAGAGACACACTTCAGATTGAAAGACACACACAGACTGAAAGTAAAGGGATAGGAAAAGATATTTCATGCAAATAGAAATGTTTTAAAAAGCTAGAGTAGCAATACTTATATCAGACAAAAGTTATGCACTCAAAACTAATATTGATGGATGTAAAGAAAGAGTCTGAACATAATAGTCATAGCAGGGGACTTTAACACCCCATTGATATCAATGGATAGACCTTCCAGACAAAAATCAACAAGCAAACAGAGGTCTCAAATGACACAGTAGAAAAGAGGATTTAATTGATATTTTTAGAACACTTCACCCCAAAGCAACAGAATACACCTACTTTTCAAAGGCACATGGCATATTTTCCTGGGCAGACCATATGTCAGGCCACAAAACAAGTCTCAATAAATATAAAAAGACTGAAATCATACCAAGCATCTTCTCCTGTGACAATGGTATGAAACTAGAGATCAAATACAAGGACAAAACTGAAAAACACACAAACATATGGAGGTTAAATAACATGCTACTAAACAATGAATGGGCTGACAATGAGATCAAAGAAAAAAGACACCTTGAAACAAATAAAAATGAAAACATATCCAAGTCGAAATCTATGGTACACAGCAAAAGTAGTCCTAAGTGGAAAATTCATAACAATATAGGCCTAACACCACAAGAAACAAGAAAAATCTCAAATAAACCATCTATCCTTATAGCTAAAGGAACTATAAGAAGAACAACAAACCAAGCCCAAAGTGAGCAGAAGGAAGAAAATAATCAAAATCAGAGAGGAAGTAAATAAAATAGAGTCTAAAAAAATACAAAAGATCAATGAAACCAGGAGCTGTTTCTTTGAAAATATGAAATTGATAAAACTTTAACCAAACTCAGCAAGAAAAAAGAGAACCCAAATAAATAAAATCAGAAATGAAAGTGGATAAGTGACAACTGACACTAGAGAAATACAAAGGATCATAAGAAAATAATTCCAACAATTACATGCCAACAAATTGGGCAATATGAAAGAAATGGATAAATTCCTAGAACCATACAATCTTCCAAGACAGAGTCAAGAAGAAACAGAAAATATGAACATACTGATTAGTACCAACAAATTTTGAATCAGTAATCAAAAAGCTCCCAGCAAACAAAAGTGCTGGATTGGCTGGCTTCACAGGTGAATTTCACCAAACATCAAACAGGAATTAACACCTTTCCTCTCAAACTATTCCAAAAAATGCAAAAGGTGGGAAGGTTCCCCAGTTCATTTTACAAGGCCAGCATTACCCTGACTCAAAAACCAGACAAAGACACTATTTTAAAAAAAAAAAATTAAAGACCAATAGCTTTAATGAACATAGATGCAAAAATCCTCAACAAAATGTTAGCAAGCCAAACTCAACAATATGTTAAAAAGATCATATGCCCTGATCAAGTAAGATTTATTCCTGGGATGCAAGATTGGTTCCATATCCATAGATCAATTAACATAATATAGCACATAAACAAAATGAAGGATATAAACCATATGATCATATCAATAGATGCAGAAAAGTGTTTGACAAAATCCAGCATCCATTTATGATAAAAATTCTCAGAAAAGTGGTGATAGAGGGAACATATCTCAGTATAATAAAGGCCATATGCAACAAACCCACAGCTAATGTCATACTTAACAAGGAAAAGCTAAAAGTGTTTTGCTTAAGATGGAACAGGACAAGGATGTACACTTTCATCACTTGTATTCAACATATTAGTAGAAGTCCTAGACACAGCAATCAGATAAGAAAAAGAAATAAAAGGCATCCAAACTGGAAAGGAAGAAGTAAAACCATCATTATTTGCAGATAACACGATACTATACACAGAGAATTATAAGACTGCAACAAAAAACTATTACAACTGATAAATGAATTCAGTATAGCAGCAGGATAGAAAATTAATATTCAGAAATTAGTTGCATTTTTATACACCAATAATAAACTATCAGAAAGAGAAATTAAAAGAACAATCCTATTTACAATTGTATGGAAAAAAATATATAGGAATAAATTAGCCAAGGTAGTAAAAGACCTGTACTCAGAAAATTATAAGACATTGAAGAAACTGAAGAAGATGCAAATAAATGGAATCATATAACATGCTCATGGATAGGAATTATTTACACTGTTAAAATGGCTATACTACCCAAAGTAATCCACAGTCTCAATGTAATTCCTATCAAAATACCAATGGCCTTTTTCACAGAACTAGAACAAAATCCTAAAATGTATTTGGAACCACAAAAGACTCTGAATAACCACAGCAATCTTGAGAAAGAAGAACAAAACTGAGATATCACACGACCTGATACCAAACTATACTACAAGGCTACAGTAATCAAAACAACATGGTACTGGTTTAAAAACAGATACATAGATAAATGGAACGGGACAGAAAGCCCAGAAATAAACCCACACCCCTATGGTCAATTAAGTTATGACAAAGGAGGCAAGAATAAACAATGGGGTAAAGACTGTTTCTTCAATAAATGGTGCTGGGAAAATTGGACAGGCACATACAAAAAAAACGAAACCAGACCACAGTCTTACACCATATACAAGAATAAACTCAAAATGGATTAAAGAAAATGTAAGACCAGAAACCACAAAACTCCTAGATGATAACATAGGCAGTAAACTCTCTGACACTGCTCTTAGTAATATTTTTTTCTGATTTACCTCTGTGGGTAATAGAAAAAAAAGAAAAAAGAAAATGATGGGACTACATCAAACTGAAACATTTTTGCTCAGCAAAGGAAACCATCAACAAATCTAAAGGACAACTTACTGAATGGGAGAAGATATTCGCCAATGATACATCTGATAAGGGGTTAATATCCAAAATTTATACAACTCAACATCAAAAAAACCCAAACAATCCAATTGAAAAATGGGCAGAGGACCTGAATAGACATTTCACCAAAGAGGACATAGAGATGGTCAACAGACATATGATAAGATGCTCAAGGTCACTAATCATCAGAGAAATGCAAACCAAAACCACAATGAGATATCACCTTACACCTGTCAGAATGGCCATCATCAATAAGTCAACCAACAACAAGCATTGGTGAGGATGTGGAGAAAAGGGAACTCTGGTGCACTGTTGGCGGGATTACAAATTGGTGCAGCTACTATGGAAAACAGTATGGAAGTTACTCAAAAATTTAAAAATAGAACTACTGGTTACTTATCTGAAGAAATCCAAAACACTAATCCAAAAGATATATGCATTCTTATGTTCACTGCAGCATTATGTACAATAGCCAAGATGTGGAAACAACATAAAACTGCCCATCAATAGATGATTCGATAAAGATGTGGTACATATGTACAATAGAATATTACTTGGACATTAAAAAAATGAAATCTTACCATTTGCGACAACATGGATGGGCCTAGAGGGTATTATGCTAAGTAAAATGAGTCAGACAGAGAAAGACAAATACCATATGATCTCATTTATATATGTTATCTAAAGAACAAAATAAATGAACAAACAAAAGAGAAACAGAATCTTAAATACAGAGAACAAACTGATGGTTGCCAGATGGGAGTGGGGTTGGGGTGTTGGGTGAGAAAAATGAAGGGATTAGGAAGTACAAATTGGTATTTACAAAATAGTCAAGGGGATGTAAAGTACAGCATAGGGAATATAGTCAATAATATTGTAATAACTATGTATGGTGCCAAATGGGTACTAGAATTATCAGGGAGAATCACTTCATAAATTACATAAATGTCTAAGCACTAAGCTGTGCATATGAAACTAATATAATATTGAATGTCAACGTAATTTTTAAAAATGCATGGAAAACCATGAACAGATACCAGTGAAAGGAGTCAAGATTCATGAAAAATCAGGTAAATATGACACAGCCAAAGGAAACTAATAAAGCTCCAATTACTGACCATAAAGAAATGGAGATCTATGAACTGTGCTTAAAAATAAGCATAATTAGAATACTCTGTTATTAGTTACACAATATTTAAAAAATGTAAATTTTAACAAAATAACATAAAAATGTTAGGGGGTGGAGAAGTAAAAGTGTAAAGCTTACAAATTCTATTGAAGTTAAGTTGTTACCAGTTTAAAATGAGGTGTTATAAGTTTAAGATATTTTATGTAAGCTTCATGGTAACTACAAGCAAAAATCCTGTAATAATTATACAAAAGAACATGATAAAGAAGTCAAAGCTACTGATAACAAAAGATATCAAAACATTAAAAAAAGACAACAGGGTAAGGAACAATGGATCTACAAAATAACCAGAAAATTAACAATAAAGTCCTTACCTATAACAATTATTTTAAATGTAAATGGATTAAATTCTCCAATTAAAGACATAGAATGGATGAATGGATTTAAAAAAAACAAAAAAAAAAAACAAGATCCAATAATATGCTACCATGTTACCCCGAGAATAAGACCTAGCTGGCAATCAGCTCTAATGTATCTTTTGGAGCAAAAATTAATATGTCTTGGTCTTATTTTACTATAATATAAGACTGGGTCTAATATAATGTAATATAATATAATATAATATAATATAATATAATATAATATAATATAATATAATATAATACCAGGTCTCATGTTAATTTTTGCTCCAAAAGACGCAGTAGAGCTGATTGTCCGGGTAGGTCTCATTTTCTGGGAAACACGGTATCTACAAGAGACTCACTTTAGACTTAAAGACACACAATAGGCTGAGAGTGAAGAGATGTAAAAAGACATTTCATTCAAATGACAATCAGAAAAAAAGCAAAAGAAGCAATACTTAAATCAGACAAAATAGATTTTAAGAAAAAAAAAGACAAAGAAGGTCATTATATAATGATATAGGCACCAATACATCAAGAAGATATAACAATTGTAAATACTTATGCACACAACATTGGAGTACCAAAATATATAAAGCAAAATCTAACACATCTAAAAAGATAAATAAACAGCACTACTATAATACTTCAGGACTTTAATATCCCACTCTCAACAATGGATGGATTATCCAGACAGAATCAACAAGGGAACAGTAGATTTGAACAACACTGCAGAGCAAATAGCTCTAACAGACATATACAGAACATTCTATCCAACAACAGCAGAATACACATTCTTTTCAAGTAAACATGCAATATTTTCTGATAGACCCTATTTTAAGGCAACAAAACAAGTCTTAGCAAACTCAAGAAGACTGAAATCATACCAAGTATCTTTTCTAACCACAATGGCGTGAAGTAGAAAAAACACTCCTAAAATAAAACATGTTTGATGGGAAAATATTATTTGTAACTTTAAATTTGCAAAAATTTAAAGCAGAAACATCCAGAAAATATATAAACTGATAAAAATGAATAATAATTCATATTATCACTGACCTGTGAGTGTAGCCACCTTTGCAGCAACCTTTTCTGCAAAGCCAATTCTAGTATTTAAGCCAGTTCCGACAGCAGTGCCTCCAGCTGCCAGCTCATAGATTCTTGGCATGGCAGCTTTTATTCTCGTCATTGCATATTTCAGTTGTTGAACATAACCACTAAATTCCTGAAAAGAGAAAGAAATTAAAGTGAGAATATATAATTTACTAATGACTTACAAGTTACTCCAACTGCATTAAGTAGAAGTTTTCCTAAAATACATTTCAGGCACTAAATTATGTTACTCATGTGGTATTCACACTATTTTAGTTCATATGATGAGCAAAGTGTAGGAAAGAATGAGTTTTTATAAACCTATGAGGTAGGACGATGCCACTGATGATAACATGCAGGCTTGTTTATAATCTAGTCTTTTAATAGAAAGCAAAGAAAAACAACATAGGAAATAAACTTCAAAAAAGAATGACTTTACTACATTAACTTACTGGTTTATTTGCAAGTTATTTCTTATTTTTTGGTGTATCCCAGACAACTTTGGGAAAGAAAAAAACCTGAATCCTCTCAAGAAAAATGCAAACATAGACATATTCTCCAATTTCAGTTTAAAATCCTGATAGGGAATCTCAGGATATTTTATAGGGATTCAAGAAGCTAAATGACTCACTGAACAGCACAAGAAGCTACCGGGGTAGAATAAGACAACAGCTTCAAGATACACTGTAATTCTGCTGTTAATGTCACACTGGTTCCCAAAATGACATACTTTAAACAAGGTAACCACAGAATTTATTGTGTTTTGAACATAGCAAGGGCATAATCTATTAAGAATTATGCAGGGACAAAAGACATAAACTGAAACTCAACTAAGCAGACCAGGATATGTGGTTACACTCAATCTATCTTTTTTCCTGTCTCAAAACACTGAAAATCTATGAATATTTTTTATTACTTATTAGGATTTGATACTGCTCTAAAGAAAACATTTTAGAAGACACAACTTCTTTCAGGTAGACCTGACCCATCTGATACATATACCAGCTGGATTCACTCAATAAGTGTATTTTCATTGGGGGAAAAAACTGCACAAACTCAAAAGACAATTCTAATAAAAACAAATATAAATGTTCCTGATAAGATAAAGTCAAACTGAAAAACATCACTTTTTGTTATAATAGGAAGAATGATGATTTCACATAGGAGGCAGAGTCATGGCCCAAATGGACTTCAGCATAGCAGTTTTCCAACGTGTGACACACAAAAAAAAGGAAAATAATTAGAAGCCAGAAGGATACCGAACAGTTTCAAAGACATATACTGCACCACCTTAGAAATTATGCATGTTACTAAGAACCAATGACACAAAGAGAAATAAGACACAATGTAAAGAGGTAACCTAATTTAGTGGGCTCAATTTAGTCAGATTATCTGTATTTCACTTAATCATTTCAAGTTTTCTTCATTCCTTCTGTGATAAAATTAAACTAAATCAAGCTCTTCAGTGTTTGCTATCATTTGAACAAGACTACAAATGGCAGTAAATCAGAATTAGCTAGACTCTCATCTTCACCTCAATTACTACAAAACTATCATTTGGTAACTATCATTCATACTTGGCATATATAACCACGTCTTGATATATAATTTGTCTGTGTCCTAGCTCTCAAACTGGAGTGAGCTTACTAAGACAAAAACTGTTCCTTGTATTTCATTACCTTTCCTCTGTGATACACACTATTAGACATTCTTTAAGGACTGATAACACATTAAAATACTTTCTGGTATTATGAAGACAGTAACACCTCTTTCATATGTGGCCAAAACAACTTTAAAGAGTAAGATACGCTTCGTTTAAGCACTTTCAAATTAATGTTTGAAGCACCTCCTAATTTAGAGTAAGAGATGATGATGACGGTGATGATGGTGAGGACAGCTAACACCAGTATGTGCTTCCATGTGTCAGGTGGAGTTCCAGGCACTCTACATTCATCCCCTTATTTGAACCTCACTACTATCCTATGAAAGAGGTATTATGTTCCTCATTTGAGAGCTCAGAAAACTGAGGCACAGAAAGGCTAAATAGTTTTCCTAAGGTCCAACAGCTGGTACGGAGCAAAGCAAAGACCTGACCCTGAGCAGGCTGATTGGATTGTGGCTCACAGACTCATGCTCTGACCTTTCCCTACGTGATGTCAATACAAACCACTGGCTGGTTATTGCAGAACAATCTGTCACTGAACTTAACTGGGATAAACTTGGCCTTTTAAACTAGTATGATTTAGCAGGTGATCCACTGGCCATTTGTCCCAGCCCCTGACTGAGGCAAATCCGACCCCACGCCTATACCTGCCCAAGAGTGAGTGGCACAGCGTCCTGTGTGTGAGTGCGCCCGATTTTGATGATCTGGGCAAACTCCCTGGATTTTGCCTCGAGAGCATCATGGAGCTTCTGGAGTCCAGGTAGCAGTACTTTGTGAACTTCCAGGGCAGCGGCAATGTGCATTGCGGTTGGGAAAGTATCATTTGAGCTCTGTCGGAAATTTTTCAAAAGAAATATAAAATGTTAAATCAGAGGCAACAAAAACCAAACTTGAAACGTCTCAGCTAAAAATCTCACTAAATGACTACTTACAAATCAGCATGGTTAGTTCTCAATTACATTTGTGTGTGGCAAGTCACAGGTCACTTAGCATCAAAGAAAGAGCAACCTGGTTTCCTTTACGGAATGTACTTAGGACTATATTATATATATGCCACCTACAACGAATATATATTACTATATCCAGCAAGAAATAGAGAAGTACAATTAACAGTGCCTGTAAGGATAACAATAAAACATCTTACAGTTATACAGTGCATAGTCTTTCATAAACATTTCTTGATTTATTAAACTTGAGGAAAATTCTATGAGGTAAGTCACCACTTTCAAAATAGGAAAACCAAGCTGTCAAAGAAATTATATGAATTGCCAAAATATTCAGGGCTAGCAGAACTGGGACCTCACCAGGTAGTCTACACTCCAGTTGTAACTCTGTACTTTTAAATTATAATGTTATTTAAAAACACATATTCATTATTTGTTTTTCCAACTTTTCATTATGAAAAATGGCAAACTGCTTACAAAAGTAGGATGAATGATACAATGAACATTTGCCTACCTTTCACCTAAATTCAAATAATTGTCAGCATATAGTCAATCTTGTTTCATCTATAAATACACCTCATTCCTCCACCCGACCACATACACTGAATTACTCTGAACAGATTTCAGTAGGTATAAAAGATAAATTCATTTTTAAAAGCGCTCATTGGGTTTGAAAAATCCTTCACACAACGAATTTATGTGGGAAAAAACCTCCTTAATACTTAAAAATATATTAAATTACACTTAGTACCCCGATCTTAGTTTCTAAATGTCATTTTTCTAATAAGATTCTCTAAGAGTTCCTTGGAAAAATGGGTGATTATGGTGTCAAGGGCAGAGAAAATACAACACGATGAGCCTGGAGTATCATGTAGTGTAAGAAAGTAAATACATTGTTTTTCTTTTTTTTAAAAGGATGGTAGCATGTCCACAGTACACAGGAGCCAAAAGAGAGAGCGCCCCAAACTGGAAAACTCTGAGCAGCAACATAAATAACAAAAGTATTGGATTATAATCCCAAGAATAAAATATTCATGAATCCATACTGATATAAATGCTTGAATGAATAAATGTTGGGAGAGGACAAATCTCCTTTATAGAAAATATTTAATTAATGTAGGAGAAATGAGAGAATTAGGAAATCACTACTACAACACAATTGGAATTGCTTATAGGCAAGATCCACTGACGAATGCTAAAATTCATGGGTAAAAGTTTAAGGAGAAAGAGGACATTTGTATAACCTCAAAGTTATCTATTAATTCTGTGGTGATTTTAACACATGTCCAAAAGTTTCTTGACATTCCTCCCTGTAGGAAGTGACGCTTAAGTGTAGAGCCTGGCGTACAGGCAGGTCTTGGTGACTCACTTCTAACAGAGAATGGGAGGTGGAGAGACCTGGCAGACACCGTCTTCACCACGTGACTAAAGTTAACGTCACCAGTACTGGTAGTTACTCGTATGTTGTAATCACGTACCCGTGATGTGATGCAATGAGAAGAGCTCTTCACTTCTCTAATCGTCATCTCAAAACTCCATACTTTCAGTCTAATCATGAGGAAGAATCAGACAAACCCAAACTGAGGGACATTCTACAAAATACCTGACCACTACCTTCAAAAGTGACAAAAGACAGACTGTCTCAAACTGGAGGAGACTAAAGGGATATGACTAAATGCAATGTGAAGTCTCGACTGGATCCTGGAAGAGAAAAGGACTTTGGTACAAAACTAGAGAAATCCTAGTAAAGTCTATTTAGTTATGAATATTGTACCAATGTCAATTTCTTAGTGTGATAAATGTCCCAGAGTTACATAAAATGTTTAAGATTAAGGGAAGCTGGGTGGAGGATGGACAGGAACTCTTTAAAGTATCCTTGCAATTCTTTAAGAAATTTAAACTATTTAAAAACCAAGAGTTAAAAAAAATAAAACAATAAAAATATACATATGTACTAAGTTCAGGTGTGCTAAAAGTGATTTTTTTCCCTAAAAGTGATATGAAGTTTAAGACATTAGACCCAAGCAAGACTCCTGAAAGAGATAAGAAGAACATATAAGTCCTTTCCATTAAGGAATATAAGCAGAATGAACCCTCCTTGCCAAAAAGCTAACACCTGTTTGACAAGAGAAATCTCAGGTGTTCTTTTCAATTTACAACAAAGAAAAGTGGAGATAAAACACTGACCTGGCTTTTATTAACATGATCGTTGGGATGCACAGGTTTCTTGCTACCAAGTTCACCTCCTAGCATTTCAATTGCTCTATTGCTAATGACTTCATTTACATTCATATTTGTCTGGGTTCCTGATCCAGTCTGCCACACCACAAGAGGGAAATGATCGTTTAATTTACCTTCAGCTACCTGCAGAACAAAATGTTAAAAAAAGGAAAATTTTAAAATAAGAATATTTTCATTTAGCTATTTTAATCAACTCCGATTGAGCTGGCCTCATTTATAGCACTGTTTTAAAGATGTCCACTTTTTTCATATGCTAAATGACAGTGATGGTGCCACACAGTTCGTGGTTGTCCATCCAGCAAGTCTAAGCTTCTGCCGCATCGCTCATTCCACCCGCTACATTAAAAAGGGAAAGATCATTGTGTGTGGCATAACAATGTCACTGATTCCAAATGGAAACGGAATCAAAGCCACCTTTGTTCTGTTTCTCCCACTGCCTCCTCTAATATCATCCAGATAGGGCACCTGTTAAGGCTGGCAAACTGTTTAGTCTTTAGATACATTTACTATTGTTCAGCAGGAACGTCCACCAGATGTTATAGCTGGAGTCAGCATGATAACGAACCGCTGACTTGAAAGTGTGAGTACACTAATCGCTACTTCGATGCACAGAAGTCCAATGAGGAGTGACTGCCAGGCAGAGACAAACACAGTCCAGATTTGTTCCTATTTTTGTCATATTTTTATACTTTCAGTTAATGTGTTAGTTTTGGATTGTCAACTATCTAAAAGAGTGGGTGCTTAACTTCATCTTCTGGAATGATTTCAGCTATAAAAAAATCAGCATGCACTTTAGAAATCTATGGCCTTAAACAACTAGTTCACTTTGAAGTCAAACTTTTTTCCTAGTTATCTAAACATAGGTGATCAGTGTAGAAATTTTTGAGAACTCAGTAAAGTATAGTCATCACAGTTCCGTCCCTCAGAAATAATGACTACCAGCATTTTGGCATCTCCTTCCAGTCTCCACGCCAAGCAATGGAAGTGTATATGTATATATAAAAAGACACATTTTCTGTTCATTTTTTTCCTAAACAAAATTAGGATCATAAAACACATATATGTTGCTACCTTTCCCCCACCCTACTTCTTACATGGCAAGCTTGTTCTATGACATTCTTTATAAAACTAATTTCTATGGCATCATAATATAACATATAAGCAAGTGCTATGGATACTGCCTAATTTGTTATCATAGTACTGCAATGAACAACATTTTGTATAGACTTTTTATACTGTTATATCTGAATTCCTCTTTTAGATTGTTATTAGTGCATTAGTGAAATTACATTCTCCAACCTATTATGAAATAACCAACTAGTTTTTAAATGAATCATTTATACACAGAATAAATCAAATATATAAATTTAAACAGTCTCTCTTCAAAAAGTTTTCTTTAAACTATATAAAAGTGAAGAGAATCAAAAATAAGATCATTCACAAATTTTGCCACAATATGGTAAGTACCATATTAATACCCTTCCCAAACAATAATGCTGCCACCCTACCTTTTAATTTATTAACTCAAGAATTCATGGTGTCCCTTCCTCCTGCCAGAGCTTATCATCAGGTGGATGACATGGGTCTGATGACATTAAGTAAACAAACTTATCACCTCCTCCTACCTCATCTGCTGCCTTCATTATTGCATTAGCAATCTTTGGATCGAGACCATAATCCTGGTTTACTTCAGCAGCTGCTCGCTTCAAGATGCCAAAAGCTTTGATAACTGGGATCTAAAATCAATCAGAAAAAACACCTCAGATTTGCAATTTTAGTTAAGCAAGAAAGTTTAAGATCACTATTTTATGCTAGCGCAAAAATTATACATAAAACAATAATATAAGTAACACTATAACCCTAAAATGATTAGGATATAAAATTTATAGATAGGTATATAATAAACCAAGGCTCATCATGTATCTGTTTAGGAAGCCAAACAAAAGCAAACACATTGATTCTTCATGTATACATGTGTATGCCACACAAAAATATTCACACATATACAATGTACCACTCATCCTATTTTTATACATTATAATGTATATGTGCTTATTTCATATATGCAAAAACAAATGGTGCTCAATCATTTTACTAGCAATCACAATTATTTTTCCTCATTGGATCCCATGCTACATTATAATTTTTCCTTCTCTTTAAAAAAATAAAAATAGCACACACAAAAAAGAAAAGTAGCAAAATGCTATTGGGAAAACTGGACAGCCACACACAAAATATTACACTATACACAAAAATTAACTCAAAATGGATTAAACTTGAGTGTAAGACCTAAAACCATAAAACTCCTAGGAGAAAACGTATGTGGTAAGCTCCTTGACATCAGTCTTGGTGATGCTTTTCTTTGGATCGGCCTCCAAAAGCACAGGCAACGAAAGCAAAAGTAAACAAGCAAGACCATCAAACTAAAAAAGCTTCCACACAGGAAAGGAAATCTTCAACAAAATAAATAAGCAAACTATTGAATGGAAAAAAAAAAATTTGCAAATCACGTATCTGATAAGGAGTTAATATCCAAAAATAAAAAACTTATACAACTCAAGAGCAAAAAACAAACAATCTGACCAAAAAAGGGGGAGATGATCTGAATAGACATTTTCCCAAAAAAGACAAACAAATGGCCAAAAGGCACATAAAGATACTCAGCATCACTAATCATCAGAGAAATACAAATCAAAACCACGAGATACACCTCACAGTTGTTAGAATGGCTATTATCAAAAACACAAGAAATAACAAGTGCTGGCGAGGATGTGGAGAAAAGGGAACCCTTGTGCACTGTTGGTGGGAGCATAAATTAGTGTGGCCACCACGGAGAACAGTTTGGAGGATCCTCAAAAAATTAAAAATAGAACAACCATATAATCCAGTAATTCCACTTCTGGGTATCTGAAAAAATAAAAGCATTAATTCGAAAAGATATATACAACCCTGTGTTCACTGTAGCATTATTTACAATAGCCAAGATATGGAAACAACCTAAGTGTCCATCAATGGATGAATGGATAAAAAAAGATGTGGTGTATACATACAATGGAACACTACTCAGCTATAAAAAGGAATGAAATATTGCCATTTGCCACATGATACACCTTAGAGCATTATGCTGAGTGAAGTAAGTCAGACAGAGAAAGACAAACATCGTATAATCTCACTTACGTGGGGAACCTAAAACACGTAACAAACAAAAAACCAAGCTCATAGATATAGAAGACAGATTGGTGGTTGCTGAGGGAAGGAGTGGAAGTTGGGTAAAATGGACGAAGGGGTCAAATGCACAAACTTCCAGTTACAAAATAAACAATCAGGGGACGTAATGTACAGCATAGTGACTATAGTTAATAATACTGTATTGCACATTTCAAAGTTGCTGAGATATTAAGTCATCAAAAACAGAAAAAAACATTTTTGTAATTATGTATGGTGATGAATATTAACTAGACTTATAGTGGTGATCATTCTACAATGTATACAAATATTGAATCATTATGTTGTACATGTTAAACTAATATGTTATATCGCAATTATACAATAAATAAATAAATAAATAAATAAATAAATAAATAAATATCTGACAATTAGTATGAAATAAAGTTACTGAATGGGTATCATGCCAAAAAACAATTTTCTAGTTAGTGAAGTCTTGATATTCAGTAAGTCACTGGAAATTTCTCTCAGAAGAATTTTTTTTTAAACCTAGAGTTCTAAAGATGATAGCTTCTGATATACATAACCAGATTTCAAATGCTTTCAGTTTGCAGATCTTTTCACTTCCTACCCCAAATCTCCTTACCAAATTTGAAAGGATAAATTGAGTAGCTTATGATGAGGTTTCAATGAAATGATACACACTTTTTGTAAGCTAAATAATGTGTTCCTGTCAAAATGAATAATACAGATTGTGGTATAGATCCCATACCTGGTTTGAATGGGAAAAGAGCAGAGGAAGAGAAGGGTGAGGAAGAGGGTAATGAATTTATAAGAGATGCTGCAGTTCTCATAGGGAAATGAAATGGAAACACAAAAAAGAGTAAGGAATAGGACATTAAATCTAGGCCAAAGAGACGATAAACCAACGCACAAACAGAAAAGGAAATAAAAACAGAACATGTATTTTTTTTTTCATTTAAAAAAATGAAAAGTAAAACATTGTAAGTGTTTTACCCAAATGAAATGGAGACAAATGGCACATAGGATTAGAAACTTAAAAACTTTAAACATGAAAACAAATGGGAATTTAAATTTCACAGAACACTGCAGTGGTGGGTTAAACCACTGCCAAAGTCATAAGCAAATGCCAATCAGCCCTGGCCACCTGAAGGGAGTGACTGACCCACGTCTGTGGACTCCTACAAATGAAAAGAGATCACAGCAGAGAGTTCCACTGAACACTATTAAAATAAAATGGTAAAATGTATCACTGGAGAAAAAAAAAAAGTCTCATTCTTCTTAATTTACTCCCATTAGAAGTTCATAATCATTTTTAATTTTGTTTTCCCTTGAACCTCAGGTACAAAGGGTTGGGTATACTCATACTACTCAGCTGCGGGCACACATAGCCTGTTTAGCATTGAATGAAGTTCAGGAAATTAATCCAGATGAAGGCAAATGTGACAATACTGATACCCCACGTGCCCATCTTTCTCAGACAAAGAACAGCTCTCCTGTCCCTGGAGCAGCAGCAATCACGCAGCCCCAGACTCACATACTTTGCTGGTTCAAGCAGAAAAATCAAAACATGCACCAATATGGGGTAGGACTGACCCCCCTAATCCCACAAGTTGAACTAGATGAGAATGTTCTTGGATCAGTTGCTACCCTTTGTCACCCAACCATGTCATCTGAACCTGTGTTCGTTTACCTGACCACCAAGCTGGCTAAAGGTAGCAATAACAAAGAGATTTTCTTCAAAGAAGATACAGTTGCCAACTGTAAAATTGTATGAACATGTCAAGATTCAGTCTTGAAGGCTTAGGAATGAGCTAAACTATGAAAGCCAACATTACTGCAAAATAACAAGTGTATTTAGAAGGTAACTGTTAAACAATATCTCACCGGATGAAGCCTGGCTACTTCTAGGTTTCCTAGCCTGTCCTGCAGTCCTGCACTGACTATTTCTCATATTCTAGCTGGGCTCCAGTAGGACATGTAATGTATTTCATTAATTCTTTTCACACTTTAACATCTCTGAAATCAAGATGCGTCTTACGAACAATGACATCTCACGACTGGCAGCCCTTTTCTTTCTTAGTGGTACATATCGGTGCATCCTCTAATTGATGTCATCTTAGATTTAAAGAAATACGACAGAAAAAATTCTCGTCATTACATTATTCATGTAGCATTGAACAAATACTCACACACTATTATATCCAGGCATGGTAAAGAATAATAGTTTTAGGTATTTGTGTATACTTTTCTGGAAATTGATACCAAAGTAGATAGAAAGTATAATATAAAAAAAAACCTGTTTTCTTTTCAATCAATTTTTAAAAACCAGTGTAAATCAGTAAAACATAAATAAATAAATAAATAAAATGTAAGTATTGAAATGAAAAATATTTACACACAGTAAAATCCTAGTGAAAAGCTGAAAAATCCCAGCAAGAATAAAAAGACAAACCAGTTAGTTCTATCAAATAAAAATCCCAAAACATTCAAAGGCACAGCTCAAAACGGTATACTAAACTTCAAAAACTTCGATATTTTAATGAAAGAGAAACATCTTATTACTCACAAAGTTCTCTAATAACTACCTTTTAACTCTATCCAGTATTTATTTATAAAATGAAGTGACTCATTTAAACAAAGACTAGTTCATCCAGATAAGCCAATATTCCCACAAAATCCACTTACTGGCATGCGTTCCGTCACACCTCCAATCTTAAAGTTCATGGTGGATCTCACAGTCTGGGCGCCATAATACTTTTCGTTTGGGACCTTGAGTTCACCAAAGGTATCATATTCTATCCGAAAGGAATTTTGGCTAGCCTAAAGATAAAGACAAGACACTGTTACAGCTTGAAAAGAAATCAAGTATCAAAAGCAATAACATCCTATCAGCTGTAAGGGAAAAGAAACCTTCATAAGTCCCACAAAGACAAAATCTTCCATTTTGATTCTCATTCTGCTCCCCTCCTCCAGCTCTTTTCTTGAGAAATTTTAGTCACAAATTTATTAATATAGATGTTAAAGGCAGATTACAGAATTCATACACTACACAGATAGTAAATACAAAGAAAGCCTTTGAAGCAAAAATAATCTTTTCCAATTCAGGAGTTTGCCTATTATTGGTCAAGCTTTGGCCAAGTCAATGTACTTAGCTTAATGCTTATTTTACTGGGAACTTTAAAAAATGGCCTAAGAATGATACTTTAAAATTTAAAAATATTACATATTTAAACAAAGCTTAGCTGTGGTCTACAAATGCTATGCATGAGAGCTAACTTAGTGCAGTATGGATATCCAGACTTTGCTGTGTCACACCTTCCCCAAGTCAGCTTTTCTCATTTACAAATTAAAGTAAATGTACAGATAAGGGGCGGGGGGTTAGGTCAGTTCTTAACCTTTTTGGGGTGATGGAACCCTTTGGGAACATGAAGAAAGCTATGGATCCTCTCTCTATAAACATGAATGTAAATACACATATGCAAAATCTTACATATGATTTTAGGGAGTTTATATCTTGAAGCCAATCCATCACCCAGAATAAGAACCCAAAGTCCCTTTTATGCAGAACCTAGGATTCTACCAAGAACATCAACTAACACTAATAAAAAAAAAGTCAATAACTGCTCAAAAAATATTTTATAACACTGCAAAACTTTTTATTGTAAAACACTAGAAATTTGGAATTTACACATGATACTTTATATTAAGCCTACACTACAAGCATACAATGCAAATGCACTTCAGGGAAATACTCAGAGCTCTAATTAATGTTCATCTTACATTAATTATGAATTAAACATGGTCAATGATTCAAAAGATTTAAAAATCCAGGCCAAGTAATCTTTTTTAAGGAAACAGTCCTTTGACAAGGAAAAACTTAATCTGTAGTTATGGGACTTGATTTACAAAACCCTTTATATGTTACAAAGACTTTTAGATTCCATGAAAAGAAAAATATCATTGTAACTAGGCAGAAATATAGAAATATAACCGGTGAGACATATTTTTTTCCATGCCTAAAAGTCTGCTGAGGGCTGGCCTAAGCCAATAAGGAGAAGCTAATAAAAATAATCATATCCTGGAATTTACTGTGCTAGGTGGCCAACACTTTACAAGCATTACTTTATTTGACATTCACAACCACCCTAGGAGATTTTACTATTACCATCCCATTTTAAAGAAAGAGACACTGAGGCTCGGAGCGATTAAACAATCTCAGCAGATCACCCAGATAGAAAGGGGGACTGAAACACTCATAACTGGACTGTTGGATTCCACACCTGCTTGGATCCACTTTTTTACCATCACTTCCGTAAGCCAAGAAACAGAGGGAGTCACTCCAAATCAGCCCACAACAAGCCCTTGAATTGTACCCCTACCTTGTAGATAAAAAGAGCTAAAGTACAGATTTTTCTCTAACAGAGCTTGGTTACACTGACACCATTGTATACCAACCTGCCTCCTACTCTGTAAACCAAAAGCAGCTGGGTTCTAACTTCCAAATGCACAAATAAAAATATTTTGCATTATGATCTTTCTTTTAGATGTTCTAAGTAAATATCCTTGTATGTCAAAATATACTTGGTCCAACACTAGCAACGACAGCGGTGGCACGGGACAATGAACTAGGCTCTTCTTCCCCACCACTTTGTTATGAGACAGCAACAAGATGCTGGCAACAAAGGAGGGAGACTGGTTTCCCTAAGCCATTTGTGCAATCAGGTTCCATTCCTTAAATTTATGTTATGCTTTGTGTGTTCAAAATTATTAAAATTTCACCATAAAACAGCAATAACTTTGTCCCCTAAATAACAGGTTGCTATGATAAAACTCAGATTCATTCAAAGTTACTTGGAAAGATCTTGATGAATAAATTTTAGCTATTTTCTTCAGCTTAAACCTTAAAAAAAAATTTAATTCTAAATCAAGAAACAACAGCCTCAAACAAATTCTAAAATCTTGACAACGATCATTTTAAAAAGTATAGAAGTCAATTGTGGCTGAAATCACAATTTGTAGAACAGAAAATGAAGCAATGCTATAAAACACTCTGGACATCACCAGGAATTAGAGAAAAACTGTCACAGCAGGCTATGCCTATGTGAGGTTGGCATCCATTAGATGAACATATACGAGTATATATGGACAGAGGAATGATGAACCAGGTAACTTAGCCAAATCTCTTCAAAACGCTCTATACAATGACCCACAGAAAACAACTTTATATCGTGATTCTGCACATACATAAACACATGTGCATACACATACAAACCTGAAGCAAAAATTTTATGAAACAATATGTGTTAGGCACTGATATTTCCTATTCTATGCTAGTCTATGCTGTCCAAAAAAAATCTCACCATCCACTAATGAGTCCACCTGAGGTTTGGAAAGCACTTGAGTGGTTTTCAGAATCTTCCCTCATTATCCTGTATATTACTTTTTCCCATTGGCTTGGGCAAAAAGAGGGATGCTCACCTAAGTTAATAAAAAAATTAGCAGTGCTTTTAATGAAAACTGAAGTAATGAATGGCATCTCTTAAATACAAATTTTCATTCATATAGTATATTCCATTGTTTAAAAAATAAACACTATTTTTTTTTAAAACCATGTCTTCATTCCCCATACTTCAAAGAGCAGAATTTCTGGGGGAAGGTGGTTTACACTTTTGGGATTAACACTATGACTTAAAAAGTTTAACCAGCTAGGCATGGGGAAGGCCCAGAGGCATGATTTCCCAGTGGTTCCTGGGCTCTGCGTGTTCACTCACAATCACTTCCCGTCCTGGAGAAGCATGAATGGATAACGTGTCCAGTGTTCACTGCAGTTTGATCACGATTAAGCCCTAGAAATACTAAATACTATTAGCAGCCACTAACCCCAGGAACCTCAGTAATTGATGAGATGGTCTCAAAACTTGCATGCCAATTTAAACTGGAAAAGTCAGCAAAAAAATATAGGCCTCGGGCCTATTAGATGTCCCCATGCATGTACATGTGTAAGATAACTTTTATACCATAGCATCTCCTAAAGAAAAGGAAAAATGCTTTTCAGATTCTCAGTCTAAGGTGGTTTAGCAGAATATTTCAGTGCTCAAAAGAAATCCAAATCATTTCTCACGCAAAAAGGCTCTCCAGATAAAACCCCAAAATTTCACTTGTGTTTGGGTTTTCAGTTTCTTTCTAAAAAAGTCTTTCTGGTCTTAAAATATCGGATGACCATTAAGTCTTGAAATACTGACAAATATATAATATACAATAAATAGTTTATTGATATTACACTGCAATATAAAACATTATGTTTCCAGACCTTATGACCATACTGAAGATCATTCAAGAAATAAAGAAAAGTGACTCTAAAAAATGGAAGTTCTCCGTATCCACATGCTACCAAGGTAATATCATGGCTTGTCTCCATTATATAGTCCACTCCACTGTACTTTTTTTCCTCAGTAGCATTTACCATGCTGTAATTACTTTTGTGTGACTTTTTTGCTTCTTTAACTGCTTTGCTTCTTTAATCTGCCCCAGCAGTCTAAACTCTATGCCCACAGCAACTGTCTCATTCCCAGGGCCCAATACACAGCAGCATTCACAAATGTTTTCTTCCTATTGGATGACCTTCATGTGTTCTTTCAGATAAAAGGTAACTTAGGGCATCTAGGGTTATGTGAATTTCTCAACACTAGCAACAAGAAAAATTTGTAATCAAAATCAACACAGAGATTTTTGGAGCTGAGATTAGAGGGCAAAGATGTATTCAGAATAATGAGAAAAAAAATCCACATCTGATGTTAGCTAACATTACAACCTTAAAGGCAAGGCAGTGCTTTTTTTTGATACTTGCATCAATGGGATAGATTCAGTTCTTCAGTCTCCTATTCCCTTTAAAAACACAATTAATTAATTAATTAATTTAAAACCTCTAAAGTACACTAAAATTATTAGAGCGGGGTGTCCCAAGAGTATAAAGCATTCCTGATTTTGTAGTTTCAGGTATAGTGATGGCATCAAATTATCTTAAAGTTCATAGTCTAGAAAATGTCTTGGCCTTTGAAATATCCTAGATGGGAGCATTTATTTAATGAGCCCTTAGCACATGCCAAACTTGGTCAAAGTACTTTCACAGGTGCAGTGTTGTTCAGTGGCTGTAATGATTTTCATTTTACATGCAGAAACTGAGGCACGGAGACAACCGGCCCAAAATCCCAACCTTGAGTAGCAGAGTAGGGTTAGAAATCACAGCTTTGATTACAAAGCTCATAGCACAGCACAGTGAATAGTGAAGAACTGGAACTCTTCATAAACTATCATTTTTCCCCAGCAATATACATGTGTACGTACGTACGTATTGCTTGTTAAAGCCTGAAATACAGAAGGTGACACTCTACAGAGCAGAGACCTATTTAAGTCAGTATCTCAGAACCTGAACTGGGGCCTTTAGGTTCCTTTGTGGTCTTTCTGAATAAAATACTAATTCAGCTATAGTTAGGTCCTATCCAATCTCCTCTAACATGCTTCAGGATACTCGGGCCACGTTTACAAACTTCAGGGTTTTACAAAAGTTCAGTGGGGTAAACCACATGCAGCCTAACAAACTAAATAGGCAATTCCATGAGAAGTAAACTCTTTTAGGTTCCTCAGAACCTTCAACCCCACCTGGACCTGAAAGCAGTTCACTGTAGCGTGGTGACCCAAGAAGCCAGAGTTCAGAGGCGACTAGATTAACACTCCGCCAGTGATGGGCCAGCTAGGCCGTGCTAAGGGGCAGGGGCGGGAGCTGCCCGTGTCCCCACTCTCCTCCTTGTCCTGAAGACAGCACCCAGGGCGGGGGGCCTGCGCATCGCAGCAACACAGCAGGAAGCGCGGCTGAAACCTGCGCCTAGGCTCATCCCGGTCGTGGGGCTCCCGGAGGGGCCAGGAGCAGGACCCACGCCGGCCCCTGCCTCCCTTGCACAAGCGCTCAACCCCGGCAGAAGCTTCTTCCCCGCTCTAGAGAGGGTGGCAGGGGCCAAGGAGGCCGCCACGCCGCGCACGCGCGCAGCCCACGGCAGGGCTCGGCCAGGACGCCCGCGGGCGCCTGGGCCGGCGAGCCGAAGGCTGAAGGTCACCGCGGGGAGGGTGGGGGACGGGAGGCTCGCGCTCACCATTCGAGCGGCGGTCGAAAGCCGGAATGGGAGGGCGACCTCGCCACCTAGGCCCGGAGCCGAGGCTGAGGATGGAGCCCGCACGAGCAGACGCGAGCGCGCGAGGAGTCGGAGTGCACGGTGATACATGGTGCAGCAGGAGCCAGGGTAGAATTTTTTGAGCGGCGGTAGCCACGCCTCCGCGCCTGCTGTCAGAACCGGTCCAGCCCACCAGACTCGCTATTATCCAATCAACAGCCTCAAATTGATTGCGTGGGGCGGAACCAATCATGAATGGCCAGTAAAGAGTGAGGGGGCGGGCTTAACTTCCTTGCAGAGAGGATGTTTGAAGTCCTGGGATTCACCGGAAACTAGTGAGAAAGGAATTGTGGGAAAGGAGGTTCAGGTTATTCTTTGAGCCGGTTTGATTGCTGTGTGTGACTGTTAGACAGCAAGAGTATTAGCTGATGAGTCGTCAGTTAGTATTTGGTGGGTAGGATATCCTAGAAAGAAATATTTATTTGTTCATGTATTTTTCAGGAAATCACTCATTGCATGTTCTTTCTATTGATTTTTTTTTTTGGGGGGGAGGTTCTTTCAGATTACATCTTCCGTATAGAAATTTTGGGAAACAGCAAAATATAGAGAATGAAATATTAATAACCCATGATGCCAACACTTAAGATAATACTCATTTCTTTTAACTTGTCAGTTTCCTTTCTCAATGTGCGCTCTCAGGACTCTTTTAAGACGTAGTGTAACAGCACTAACTCACCTGGCGCTTACGCCGCAGCGAGGACTCCAGCTCTTCCGCTGCTTTCCGGGGCCTTACCTGCTGGGTCAGGGACGGTGAATCTCAAATCCAGCATCCGAAACCCGGTGGTACAGGAATTTGAACGTGTGGAGCTGTCTTGCATCATTACAGATTCACAAACAAATGACCCCAGGATTGAATGGAAGAAACTTCAAGAAGCCCAACCCACATGTGTGTTTTTCGACAACAAAATACAGGGAGGTTCGGCAGGTCGTGCAGAAGTAGTGGGGGAAATCTCTCTAACGATCTGGAATGTAACCTGGACAGACTCAGCTCTTTATCGCTGTGAGGTGGTTGCTTGAAAAGACCACAAAGAAATGGACGAGACTGTCTTTGAGTTAACTGTGCAAGTGAAGCCAGTACCTGTGTGTGCAGAGAACCAAAGGCTGCGTTGTAGGCAAGACGGCAACCGTGCTCTGCCGGAAGGAGGGCTCCCCTCCACCCCGCCCCTCTCCCCACCTTCCTCATTACGCTGGTGTCTTAATGATGTGCCGCTGCCAACAGATTCCAGAGCCATTCCCAGGTTTCGAAATTCCTCTTTTTTCTTAAACTCTGAAACAGGCACTCTGGTTTTCAGCACTGTTCACAAGAAGGACGCTGGGCGGTATTACGGCATCGCTCCCAACGACCAGGCTCTGCCAGGTGTGTGGAGCAAGAGATGGACGTTTGACCTGAATATCAGGTGGAATCATTGGCGGGGTTCTGGCTGTCCTTGCTGTACTGGCCCTGATAACAGGGGGCATGCGCTGTGCATGCAGACGTGGTTTCTTCATCAACAATAAACAGAATGGGGAAAGTTACAAGAATCCAGGGAAGCCAGATGGCGTCAGCTAGGTCAGGACAGATGAGGAGGGTGACTTCAGACATAAGTCATCATTTGTGATGAAACATGAAGATGTGGCTGAATGCCTCTACTATAAACTTATCAAAAGCAGCCCTGAGTAAAGTGCACGTGGACAGAGCTAGACACTCGTGCAAAAGCTTTTTGTTTTGGCCAAAGTTGAAAGCTAGTCCTTTCTTACTTTTTAACAAGCCACATGAATAAAAGAATTTTCCTCAAGATGGGCACAGTCACGACAAGGAAAAGAAACTGAATGAGTTCGTTGAGGCTGATCCCCCCCGTCTCTGGCCTGCCTCCCACCTGAGTGTTAAGGGGATTTTAAAGCTCTTGCTCACAGACTCTGCTGGGCTGGGCACCGTGGGCCTGGGAAGACAGTTTATTTGCCACTTGCTGTCATCAGCCAGGGTGAGCCCCATGTGAGGGGTGACCAGGTAGCTGTGTCACACTAGTAGTGCAGGGCTTGGAAACATGAATCCCAGCATGAAACCCTGCAGCTGCAGGGTTTGAATCAATGAATCCGGAAAAGAGATGTTTCATGCAATGACCTTGTCTCACAGTGGCCTACAGATAGCCCTGTACCATTTATTCTTAAAAGCTTTGTCAGTCAGGGTTGTACTGTTTATCTTGGAGAATCTTTTTGGATCAGCATTTTATAAAAACAGCCAAAGTCAGCAATTGCTTGTTGGAAGAAGGGGCCTTCTTACCTGCTTGTCCATGGAGGGTTTCAGTCTTTAAGGAAAACCTGTATCTGAAATGGTACTAAAATAACATTCTGCTTTTTTATGGGTGTTTATTTTATAAAATTTTACATTCTATATTTTTGCTTATGCCATCTATACATCAGACCATTGTTGCTTAGGAAACCTTTAAAAATTCCAGTTTAGTAATGTCAAAATCTATGTGCATCTCTCAGAAAAGAAATATAAGGAGCTTTTAGGTTAACACTTCCTCTTCCTTAAATTACTAAAACTTCCTATGACCAAAGGCCACCCAGAAGCTCTTAGACATACACGTGCAAACCATATTAGTTAACTCCCAGGATTGAGACATGTTCCCCAGTCTGAATGGGTACCAGCTACTAACTAAGGTTAGCCAGCATGTCCACCTTCACCTTTAATGCTCTGACTATGGCTTTGTGTTCTCGTGAGCTTTAATATGTTGTTCACGGACCACAGGTCCTTGGCTCAACCCAGGGCACTTGTAAGGTAGACACTTCAGAAAAGGGGGATCTTCTCCGTTTGGCCATCCCAGGCTTTGAGTTCCTTGGGACACAGCTCTTTTGGGTTGTGGATGGCTCATGAAACATAGCAGCTACTGCTACTGGTTTTTCAATTCATTTTTCTTATTTGAGTATTTTGTAAGACTGTCCATGGCCAAAAGCAGTTTTGAAATCAAGTCTGTCAACTATAGTATTTTTTAAAGCAAATGAATACCACTATTCCTCTTTGCCATGAAGAAAACACTGGGACACTGCAGGTTCGCTCTGACTTCACAATAAACCTTATGTGATGGCAGCTGGGTCAGGCTTTTGAAGACTACCAGGTAGTACTTTACCAGTTAGGGCAAAAGCCTGATGGTGAGGAAAGTGCCTGAATCAGAGACAGTTTTCTAATTTTGACTTTAAAGTTTTTATTTACCCAAGACACTGCTCCCTTATGGGGGACATTGGAAACATCATCAAAAGCCTTGTTGTTCAGGAGCAGATGTTCTTAGCCGCAGACATGTTGCTGTGTCAACTCAAGACCTGAAGTGGTTTGAAGCAATGAGTATCTCAAAAGAATGCCTTGAATTCCATTGTGTGCTTAGAGGATGGTTTTTGTGTAGAAGAACGGGGTCAGTTGGGATTAAATTTTCAGTGTCTTAATTTTTTATACTTCAAGGTTTTTAGTTAAAAACTTGAGACCTCTGTTGACTTTTCTTTTTTAAGTTATATGAAATATTTTGCCATGGGGTACTTGGCAGAGGTAATTGGCAACTCTTCATGATTTCTTAATGGCTCCTATCTTCCGTTGCATTTGTGTCTTGAACGCTTAGAATTAGGACTATCCCTTCACCTTCACCTCCTCTTAGTAGAAAGGGGTGCCTTCCCCTTTCTCTAATTGTTGGAAGTCAACACTCTAGCCTCCATCTTGGTTGTCACAGTGTTAGAGTGGCCTTATTGCCTCCCTTCTTATGCCCTAAATCCTCCTACCCTAGTGCCACGTGAACTGGGTCCAACGGGGAGAGACAAGTGAAATGTGGAGTCCGGGAAGTAGTTCCCTATTGCTATAAAAATGTAGACAGAAAAAGGAATGTTCCTGTTTTCAGATGTGAATGTGGCCAAACCTGAGACATGTACAAAGCTGTTGTGGCTGTTGGTGCGGCTGTTGCTATTCATAGATGTTACAGACTTGTACTAACACACCTACAAGCTGGTGTTTGTTCAACCTTATTATGAAAGCCTTTTAAAAATCAAAAATAAAGTAAAATGTAATGTGGAAGATGTTCATAGTTATAGGTGATTTTGGAATTTTTAGTATTTTCCATTTAGGTTTTCCAGGTGTTTTGCATTGATAATATATATGTTTTCAAACTAAAAGCACAATGTTTGAATGTAATAGGTGATAAAAATGCAGGAACTGATATAAAATTGCATCTGAGCCACAATTTTATTTCATTTTGTCTCTTCTCCCTTCTATTGCTTGGAACCAGATGACAGTTAATAAAGAAAAAGAACCATCAGATGACGTCCGAAAGTCAAAAGTCCAGGACCTGCAAAGCCAAGCTTTTAACCATTGGTCTCTGTCAAAATTCTCAGTAACACTGTTCGTTATTTTGTCGCTTGTGAATTTGGCTCATTTATATTTAAAATACGAAAATTTAAATGATAGAGCATAATAGCTGAACTACAACCAAAACACTCCAGAAAACCACCTGAATTCTTTATATCTCAGTATCTCCTCCCTTTGTTAACTAATGATTCGGAAACTACTAAAATATTTGATGAAGAAGTGAAACCAAGGATTATTTAGAAGTTAGATGTTCAGAATAAAAGAGAAAAAATTAAGAAGTGAAAGATAATGCAATGGTTTTAGGAAACAATGAACCACCAATCCCATGTTTACACTTTCCACCATTTAAGGTACACACACAAACACACACACACACACACACACACACACACACACAAAACATTAAAGTTTAATGTGAAGATAGTATTGTTAGTATTGTCATTGGTTTGACAGGAAAGTACAGAAACAAACACATAACTGGAAACCAACAGATAGGATGGGTTCCAAACTAGGCAATCTCATTGTTGTAGTTTTATTTCTCTTCTGTTCTCTTGGTCTTGCCCCTTTCTTTGTGAAAGCTTCATCTTCACTTGTGACAAGATGGCTGCAGCAATGGCAGACTTCACATCTGCACATAATAACTATAAGAGAAAGGAAAAGAGTTCTCTCCAGACACTCTCCCAGAAAAATGAGAAAGCTTTCCCAGCCTTTAGCAAACTTCTCTTAAAGTCTCATTGATCCAAATCGAGACATGTGACCCTCCCAAACCAATCATTGGCAAAGGGGGATGGGATAACCTAAATAAAATATTAAAATGCCATGTACTATTAATGATATTTAAAATATTAATTATATTTAAACATTTTCTCTTTGAAAAATTATTTTTAAAAATTAGAGATATATTGCATGTACTGAACATAACATAGTAATTCAACTTTTTAAGAAATTTCTTTCATATAAAATTCTTCATTTGCTTCTAATTTGACAGTGTTGTTCACTGAAATTTTTAAAGAGTAGATATAACTTATATGGACATAGTTACAAATACATATTCAAATTATGTTTAAAAGTTCTTGCTTTCCTACTTTTTGATAGCGCTTGTACTTTTCTTCAGTATTCCTTTTTAGCTTTTTGCAACAGAAATATTGAATGATGTAAAACTTAGATTATAAATTACATCTTTTCCTCAGCATTCATAGCTTTGTGCCCTATTTTTCGAATTTCAGCTGAGTTTGCCACTCTTAGGGGACTTTCTGAGTGTAGTTTCAGGCTGGAATGAAGGTTGCTGAAGTGGTCTAGAGTTGTACTGTGTCACTAAGAGAGAAGCCTTTTAAATCTATTCTTCATTTTCATTTCCATTCAAAGTCATCTACATCAGGAAGATCAAGATAAATTTACCTTTACTCTTTACACAAGGAGTGATGCGTGTAAATCCCTATTAATTGGTACCCTATGCACAGTTTATTCCAGGGCTATCTGATGGCTTCTTACAATGTTGGCACTCAGCTTTGTTTCCTGTGTAGCCCACCTCGTTCTGTGTCTCCAAGACCCATGAACCATCTCTGCCTTGTTTACTGTTTTCCTTCATTCCTTGGGAATATTGCATACTGGCTTTACAGAACTTATAAAATTAATTTTTTAAAAGTTGAAACTCGTTGCTCTAGCCCTGTTGTACTTGACTTTCTTGCCTTTTTAATTTCCTGGGACTTTTGTTGAGCCTATTTCTCAAAGTAGAGAAAAGACAGCCATTTCTAAGTGTTTGTCAGGAGAGGACCCCAATTCATTTCACATCTGCCTATGACAATTTGTATTTTCTAGAAATCAAATTATGGCTCAATGTATCAACTCCTTTCTGTTTTTTGAACGTGCTTTTTTGGTTATTAATTTCTTCCTTTTTTCTTTTGGCTTCTTTTGTATTTTTTTCCAAATTCCCAACTTGAAATCTAATTCAGAGTCTCTTCAACGGTGCAATATGACTCAATATTGGTAAGTGGCTCAGGAACGCAATATTAAATAATATTGACCATTATCCCACTTTCAATTCTCTTCCAGTCCTTTCCATTTAGTAAAAAAGAGTTTTTTCCTTCTCTAACACTGTTAATATCCTTTTGCAAAAAGAGAGGGAAAACCTTGGCTAAATTTCATCTACATGTATAGAATTGAGCTACAATTTAGTATTTATTTGTACACTTCCCTTCTAATTTTTCAAATAAGCTGATTTTCCATCTGCAGCAGCAATATAAGTTTCCATTTTTATTTACATAAAATGTACATCAGTTTGAAACAATACACTAAGTTGTAAAGGAGCTATACAAATGATTGAAATTTGGGCAACATCGGCTTACTTAATTTATTTTCATTACTTGATAATGAAAATGTAATGTAAATGTCTTAATAATGAAATAATTAACATTGACATAAATTTCTAGGCCCAAGACGAAGCCATTCCTGGCTGGGGTGTTATGTAACATCAGCAAACCAAAACTTAGATAACTTTTGTGTCCTAGGAAACACTCCAGTTGACCAGAAATGCAATATATTCAAGTCATCCAGTCTCTAAATTCCAAGTCAACTCGGGACCTTCTCACACCAAACAAGGTTGACTGTGGTCCCAGTTAATCAGATATTTTCTATTTTTCTCTTCCTTGTTCTGTACTCTTTATCCTACAACGGCTTCTAGCCTTCTCCTCCATTTTGCAATTCTCCAGAAAGAGACAGTCCACTTCATGAAGTGGTAAACAAGGTTTGTTTGTATCACCTAAATTGTCTTCACTAATCATTTTTAATTTAATAATAAAAATGTAATGTAAATGCTTTTAAATTAATAGTTGACACTATACATCTTCACTTTAACATGCAACCTTTTATCTGTGTAAAATAGTGTTTTTATTTTGTGGGTTTATTTTATTTTTTTACCTTGAACTTTGATAACCATATTGATCTGCTTTCTTCTTGTTGATTTTTGTGTCGTTTGTTCATGTTTCTCTCTTACTTTGCTTTCTGTTTACATTCTGGGACTTGATGTCCTGCCATGAGGGCCACATGAACAATGCAATGGTTTTCTCTTTCCTCTGTTCCAAACCTCAATGCCTGTTGACAACACTCACAGTGCATTTCAATTCTTATCAGTCCACATATCCTCATTACTCTAAATAAAGTCTTTGAAGATTCAAATTTAGGATACTTCCCAGTGTGGGAGATTGATAGGGGATTTCTTAGAGGAAACACAAGAGAAAGTTAGGAAGATTGCTGAAAAAGTCTCCCAAAAAGTAGAGCAAATATTCAAAGAGAAGGAAAAAAAAGAGGTACGTTACTAAAATTAGAGAAACAGTCCACTATGTCCAATAACTGAATAATGATGGAAAATAAAGTAGAAGAAACCACTAAAATAAATTCAAGAAACTATCTTAGAACTAGCACATATGGTTGTTTTTTTTTAGAATAAAAGCTGTTAAGAGATAAACTGAGGCATACTTAATATTATAAGAGTTCATTTGAATGAGCAAAAGTTGATTTGAATCAGGTATGTCAAACAGGAAGTGGTTAGGCGCACTCTGCAGTCAGGAGCTAGGAGAAACCCTTAACAGAGAAAGTGCAGAAACAAAGAGAGGAAATTATTTGATTGGCTTAAAGCCTCGCTGGATATTCGTGATTGGCTGTCCTTAGGCTTCTATATCTTCACCTTGAGGCATTTATAAGTTTAGGGTTTGGTTTGCTTACTAAGTCACTAAAGTATTAGTGCCACCTCAGTCTAATGGTCTCCTTGTTTAATTAATTTAACAAAGCTCACACAGTGCCAGAAAAATGGGAAACAAAAGCCAGAACAAATCATGTCATCAAGACATGTTAGAACACTGAGAGGAGGACCGCCCCGGTAGCTCAGGTGGCTGGAGCACTGTTCTCCTCACACAGAGGTCGCAGTTCGATTCCCACGTGGGCCGGTGAGCTGCGCCCTCTACAGCTAAGATTGTGAACAATGGTTCTTCCTGGAGCTAGGCTGTCATGAGCTGTCCTGGGCTGCTGTGTGCTGCTGTGAGCCGCCCACAGAGGACCCACTGCCTCAGCAGGGGGGAGAGCACAACCAGACTGAGAAACAAGGGCTTGAACTGGGGGGGTGGGGGGAGCAGAAAGGGGGAAAAATGTTTTTGTTTTTTTTTTAAAAAAAGAACACTGACAGCAAACAGAAGAGCTTCTGGAGAGAAAAATAAGTAGGTCACATACAAAAGATGAGGAATTTTCATGACTTCCCAACTGGAGGACAGAATTGATGGATGTGTTCCAAGTTGAAGGAAAATTATTTCCAACTTAATATTCTATGCCCGTCCAAATCAAGTGTGAGGATAGAATTGAAATATATTAACATGGGCAAGGTCTTAAAAATTCTATTTTCTTTTTACCCTTTTCCCAAAAAACGCTGGAGAAATTGCTTCACCAAAACTAGGGAGTAAACCAAGAAAGAGGAAGGCATGGGCTTTAGAAAATAAGGTCTCCACCATAGGCAATACTCGTAGACATGGTCCTAGATGAGGATATGAAAGCTTGTACTTAGTACACAGAGCAACCATCCCAGTGTAAAGCAAATCAGAGCTTCCAGGAAATATTTCTTTAAAAATACAAAATATCTAAATCTTTGAATGTATTCATCAAAGATTTAGGAAACAGGGAGAGTTTGGGGATTGAATTTATGATGTCTTAGAAAATTCAGCAATAAAAAAACGACAATTATTACATTGAAAAATAGAAACAGTTGTGGTTTGCAGGAAAGGGAAAAATCATTAAATTTGAATGGCCATAGTTATAATAATCCAAATGTTGAATTCTGATCTAACCAATATTATGATATAATGATATTAAAAGAATGGAGAAATGAAAAAATGTTATCCTCATCTTCAATAGTAGGAAGTCATGACTTAAAACCATAAACTAAAAAAAATAAAATAAAATAAAACCAAAAAAAAAAATCGAGAAGTAACAATATTGGCATATTATTTAGAGATTATGGACATATATACCCTGGAGTTGGAAGTGATGGTTCTGTACAGGGACAAATGGCAGAGGGGTAGAGAGGGCAATTACTGTTTATGTTGAATGTCTTGTAGAACTTTTTGATTCTTAAAACTATGTGCATGTACAATACCTTTGAAAAACACTAAAATTAACAGCAACAAGAAAGCTAGCCAACTCACTATCCATTCCCCAAGAAAAATAAAGAAAAAAACTCCAACCTTCTACTAATCTGTTGGATACCATACCCTCTCAAGGACATTACCCCTTTAATTTTCTACGCTTTTCTTCCATCATCAGTTTATTTCTCTTTATTGGACCATTGCCATGAAGCAGTACTGCAACCTTGCTGTATTGTCTGCCATGTTTAAAAACAAACTTTGCATCCCACTTCAACTACCTCCCCATTTCTAGGACATATTTGCTTATTACCTTCACTTCGTCACCTCTCATTCTCTCTACAACTTATCACACTTCTTACAGAACCCAAGTTCATGAGTCGAACACTTTAAAAGGCCAAAGCTTAAAACATCAAAGTTTGGAGTAAGAAAAAGTTTATTGATTGAGAAGGCACCAACCAAGAAGATGAGAGACCTAACAGTGCCTCAAACCCGCCTTACCCTCTGGACTAGGTTAAGGATTTTTAGACTGAAAAAGGGGAGTAGGAGGGGGAAGTTAGGATAAATTCCGGTGGTCTTAGGTCTCTTTGTAGGGTCTCAAGAAGTAGATTCTGAGACTTATTGGAGGGTCACATACATCAGGGATGGTCTTGCATCTCCATTGTTTTCTGCATAGTAAACTTATAAATTACTGTCCTGTGACCACTCCTTTCTATGAAGAAGCAGAAACATTGAATTGAGATGTTATCTATAGTTTTCCTAAAACCGTTATTTGACTGGTAGGTCACAAGTTATTAACCCTAGAACAAGTCACCATCTCCCTGAGCTCCACCGTTTACACATGAAGCAGGGGAGGGGAATTTCATTCATGGTTAATCGTGACTGAAAATGAAAGTAAGAATACGTGTGGTAGAAAAAGAAGAAGAAAAGCCCTAAGACTGTGCTTGAAAAAAATTCTGTGTCTACACGTAAGACAGAGAGTGTCTTCACTTGGCTGGATTTTTCCAACTGTGGTTAATGGAATGAATTTTCTTGTTTTCTTAAAGCGGAGCTGATAGTACTTTGGGCTACTAACAGGTTAAATGCTACCTCTGAGCTCAAGGGAAATTAGCCCTGTTCAAACAATGCTGTTGGCTCACAAATGCTGGGCCTTGGTCAGTATAAAGACTGGGGCAAGTTTCTGTGGGAGAGACAGAGTTCTGCACTGCAGGAGCTACAACTGAGAAAAACACTCTGCGGGTATGGATTCATCTGACATTCAAAGGAAAAGAGTAGCTGTCATTGGAGGTGGCTTGGTAAGCTTCTATTTATATATTATTCCTGTTAGTGGTATTATGTTAATTAGCATTACTTTTAATGATTAGTATTAGTCACTTGTATGAATTGTTCCTTTTCTCGTGAAAGCTTTTCTGATATTTAAATACTATTTTAATATGGTATTAGTTTTTAATTTGCTCTTTTCTATGAAAAGTAGTTGATTTCCATTAGACACAAAGATGTCTGTTTTCCCTTGTCATTTTGATTTAGCACTTCTTAAAAATATAAAATACAAAATAGTCATGGGGATGTAAAGTATAGCATAGAGAATATAATCAAGGATAAAATTTAAAAAGAGGGGGAAAAAGATCAGTAATATTGTGATAGCATGGTACAGTGTCAGATGGTTGCTGGACTTATCATGGTGATCACTTCTTTAGCATAGGAAATAAAATCAATAATGTGGTCATAATACTGTATAGAGCTAGGTGGGTACTATTGAATAACTATGACGTGCACCTGAAACTAATGTAATATTGTACATAAGCTGTATTTTAATTTAAAAAAGAAACAAAAATAAAAACGGAAAATTAAAGAAAATTTAATTTATTTATCCTTAAATCCGCTGTTTTTTAAAAAACAATTATTAGTGCAAATAGTCATTTCAATCATAATAATTGCCTCACGTATCATAATAATTGCCAACTGAGTTAATAACTCAGTTTATACTGTCTAATAAAAATAAAAGAGTCAAGAAACATGAAGCTAGTGTAAAATTATGTTGGGTGTTCGTTAGTTATCTGAGTAATTAGGAAAGGTATGTATTTGGTAGTCTGAAGTATTTGGCTGGTCTAATGGAGCAACTCGGGTGCAGGAATGAGTTGCCTCCCTCTGACTGAGCAGGTCGGATGACTAAAAAGGGACATGGCCCACAGGTAACAAGATGTAGGAGGGGGTCTCTCTACTTCCATTGCTATCGTATCAAAGCCAATTCTGTTTAACATGGGGCTACCTCAAGTAAACTGTATATTTTCCCCTCTCAACAGAATATCCCCGTTAGTAAAAATTTAAGCATTTCATTTTCACCTTTGGTCTAACAATTTGCAGGCTGCTGGATCATAGTTATTCATTCATTTACTCAACAAAAATTTATTGATGGTTTAATATGTGCCAGACACTGTTCTGGGCAATAGATAGATTAGTCCATTTAATACCACCCATATGTTTATATAGTATATGCTAATTTTGTCTTTTCTTCTGTCTTTCTTATTGTCTTTTCCCCAAATTATTATGGCAGTTCCTCTAACATTTCTGGTTCTAAATTTCAAAATGCTAAGTAATACTATTACGTGTTGTATTTGTTGGTCAATGCATGCGGCACGTGTTGTCATTTCTTTGTCCCGGGCTTCAGTCCAAGCCTTTGATGTCAACATTTTGCATACAGTGAAAATTTATGTATTCAACAAAATCTTTTTGAGTGCCTGCTATGTGCCAACATTGTTTTGGATACTGTGGATTCAGTGGTGAAATAAATCATTTCACTGAGAGCACTAGGAAAGAAATGCAAACAAGGTACTGCTGTAGCGTGTCATGGCGGGTGTCTGCTTAGTGTGTGGTCCCGGACAGCCTCTCTGAGGATGGGATATAGGACAAGAGACCCAAATAATGAGAAAGAAGCAACCATGTGAAGAGCTACAGAAAGCGCATTCCAGGGAGAGGGAACAGAAGAGAAACCCTGAAGCAGTATTGAGCTGCACATGTTCAAGGCGCAGACAGAAAGGCAAAAAGAATGAGGCTGGAGAAGAGTAGCTGCTGGGGCTGGAGCGACAGAATGAGATAGCCAGAGGTCCTCGGATCTCAGAAAGCAAGGCAAGATGACTGAATTTCATTCCAGGCACAGTGGAAAGCCACTGGAGGACTTCAGGTAGGAAAGGAAGTCATGATTTTAAAAGACTCCTCAGGCGGCTGTGGGAAGGACTGGGAAAATTGGAAGAGGACGAGATAGACCAGTTCAGAGGCTATTGTGTTTGTAGAGGAGTTGGACAAGGCTGGCAGCAGTGATGTCCCTTAAAATGTCTCTTAGAAATCCAAGGGAAGATAATAAACATGTCATTGGATATATGATTTTTGGAAGGTGTACAAATGTGGGTACCAGCCACCGATTTCTCCCTGAATAACTCTTGAACTTCATTATCTGGGCACACATACATGTGCTAGAAAACGGAAGACAAATCAATACACAGGTATTAAGAAAAAACAAAAATTCCTCTGCAAAGGAATTCTATCTACCTTATTGCCCACGCCCATGGCGGGAATCACGTTTAATTCCTTTTTTCATTTTATGCAAACCTCCATTCCTCTGTTACTGTACCAGTAAGCCTTGGTGGCTGTACACCCAAAATATATTTCAATTCTGGTCCAGGCCATCATCATCCCTCATCCACTTTCCTGCAACCGCCTCCTAAGTGGCCTCCCAGCTCCAACTCTTATCCACATACAGTCCGTTCTCCACACAGCAGCCGGAATCCTCCTTTTAAAACATAAGTCTGATAATTATCATTCCTTGCATTAAAACTTCCAATGGTTTCCCATTACACAGAAAATAAAATCCAAACTCTTTACCAAAGGCTATACCTGAACCGAGCCTGTCTATCTGTCAGGCCTCACCCTTTTCCTGTTTTATGGTTTTTATATTATCCATCAGTATCTGAAATTACGCACTTTGTTTATTTTTGTGTTTTTGCCTGTTTTTTAAATATATACTCCAACTACGATATAAACTTTTATTTACCAATGTGTTCTAGTGGCTGGAACCATGCTGAGTATTACTTAATGGTATTATTTAGTTAGTGGTTGATGAATGAATGACTGAGAGGAATAAAAAAAACACTTCTTAAGGATATGAAGGTGAAGGAAATTTCGTAACAGATGAAAGTTTGAATATTGAAGGAATTAGGAAAAAAAATATAGAATAAAGCAATTCAAGAAGGTTAAGTTCAATCGATAGAGGACAAAATTATTTTCTTGCCCATCTTCTTCCTTGTGTATTTGTTTCACCCCTCCCATTCCCTTCCTCCCCATGGGCCATATCCTAGGACCTTACACTGTCTAACAATACATTAAAAACTCTCACTGTCTCCTGGGAAAATAATTGCAACTGAGTTGAAACCTTTACTTAGCCATCCAAAGACTACCGTGAACATCCTTATGTTTTTTCAGTGGTAGCCTTGTCTAGTGAAAAGTTACCCTAAGAATGTAGTGACCATCTGATCCTAGGACAAACCAATTGATTTCTGTTCTTTGAAGACATGTCAGGTCAAAGAAATCAGAAGTCATCAACAGATCAATGAAGGAAATCTTACTGAAAAACTAAAGGTGAAAGAAACAGTAAACCATCATTATAAACTGGTGAAAGTTTAACTATTAAAGAGTGGTAAAAGACGTTAAAACAATATTTCAAGGACATTATTCTGAATGTTTAGTAAAATCACTGTATTGATTTTTCCTTCTTGTGTGAAACGTAGCTCCCCAGCGATGGCCCCTGCCAGTGATATTACCTCCTGGAAGCTAGAGGTTGAGCCTGTAAATCCTTCTTCCTTCCTATAAATGCCCACATGGCTTTGTTTGCCTTTCTCACAGGTTACATTCTATTAAAAATATGGCTATGCATAGTTTATTCCGCATAGAAAGTTTTTAGCTTCATGATTCTAAAGATTGTCTTGTCTTTGGGTCTTGCTCCCTTCCCTTTTATAAAGGTTAGCCCAATGTCTTATACAGTCAAACACACTAAAATATTTTGTGTGCACGAGTTTGCTTTCAGAACAAAGTGGGAATCATGCTCTTAGAAGTTACGGGCATTAGAAGAAAGACAATGCTTTTCATCAGAATGGTGTCATAAGGAACATAATCCTTTGAAAGACTAACATGAAAAAGGATTTGAAAAAAGCATCTCTACTTTTCAGGCTGGAAGGGGTTGAGGTAGTTTTCCAATTCTAACAAGTCAATCTAAGGTGGAAAAAAAATCGTGACATACAAGCTGCCTTACTTTGTGTTCAAGTGATATATTTCTTTTCTTTACAAAGTGACAAACCAGACAAATCAAAAGAAAGGCTATCTAACCTGTACATATATCCTTAAGCTATGTCTCTATGCGGGTCCTTGGAACATATTCAGAAATGCTGCTTCTAATGAATATTTTCAGTGTTTCCAGGTATGGTGGACATGATCAGAGCCAAAGAACACTCTTTTAGTGACAGCTACAGCTTCTCAAGTCTTTATTTTCTGGTCAAAGCATAGAACTTTGGCTAAAAGTTCTATTAAGCACTCCAGGCTTAGCTGCTGCCCGCTGCTGCGGTGTGTGACCACTATTCTGTCACACACTCTGCAAGTGTATTTTAGAGTATTGTTGAAGCATTTCTTCTGTCTCCCCTGCCGACAAGCAATCCATCTACAGAGTGTTGTGTGAGTCATTCTTCCTATACTTGACCCATCAATATTCTCCTTTACAATATATTTAGAGGGTAAAGTCGTTCACCTTCAGGGGGAGGAGACTCGTGTCTTTTGTGACTTACTACTGATAACCATGCCCTGTCCCTGGTAGTCAAGTTAGTGGCCCCTGCGGATGAAATTGCCTTGGAAGCAGCTTGACCTTGATACTGAGAGCTTGTGTCTCACAGTTATTGATGTTAAATTTCATCATGGATTTATACACTCGCAATAGTCTTGATACCAAATTGGCCCTAGACGGTGTTCAAATTGGCCCTAGACAGTGTTTCTGCCATCTCCTTTGGTTCTTTACATTTCACCACCCACTTTTCATGCAGCTTCACGGGACAGAAGCAGCGTTAGACAGTGAGCCGATTGAGCAGAGGATGGTCTGCAATCAGCCAGAAGCCCAGGTGTCTCGGTTTCCTGTGTCTCGGTTTCTTCTTCATGGGCTAAAACTAAGTCACTAAGTCTTTTAACTAAAATTCTACAGACTGAGCAGAGGAAGGTCTGCAATCAGCTAGAAGCCGAGGTGTCTCGGTTTCCTGTGTCTCGGTTTCTTCTTCGTGGGCTAAAACTAAGTCACTAAGTCTTTTAACTAAAATTCTACAGAGTGAGCAGAGGAAGGTCTGCAATCAGCTAGAAGCCGAGGTGTCTCAGTTTCCTGTGTCTCGGTTTCTTCTTCGTGGGCTAAAACTAAGTCACTAAGTCTTTTAATTCTAAAATTCTGCTGCTCCTTTTTCATACTCCCTCATTCACAGCTTTCTAGTTTTGTTCTAAATCTAATCTTTGTAAAATCAGAAATCACCCAGAATTTTTACTTTCCCCAAAGTAAGTGTTCTAGACACATTCAAACTGTCTTATAATCTTGGTCTATACATAGGTTGGTTCAAGTAAATATTAGGTTGGTGTAAAAGTAATTGTGTTTTTTTGCAATTATTTTTAACCTTTTAAACCACAATTTTTGCACCAACCTAATACTTTGTATTTTATGTAAATATTAATACTATAAACCATGTAAAGAACTTAATTACTATTGGCCTTTATTATTATACTTATTTTATTAATACTAAAGTTAAAAAAAACCCACAACTTTCTTCACTTCATTCTTGTGTTCTACTCTCCAGGCACTGAACCTTCTTAAATATGAAAACCCTTCATTACTCCCCTGATATCTAGCACCTTCTCAAACAGAAGTAGATGTAAAAGTCATCTTGAATTCGCTCAACGTCTGGGAACAAATGCTAATCTCACTCTATTAGCTTTCCTCAGTTTCTTTTGCACTTTGCTTGTGCCCCAATTCTTCTCATCAAACAAGTTTTCTTTTAGCTGTCTTGCTTATGTATCTATATTTCTCTAACATCCTTGACTAACATTTTGAGATTTTTCTCGCTACCCTGATGGACTCCTAAGGTGCCCCCTGAATCCTGCTCTAATGACACAATACAAAGAATTCATCCCCTTCAGAATTTACTTTATTTAGTGCCTGGTGAGCAGTATCTGAAATGGAACTGCTAACTTTAGACTGCTGGAAGCTTTACCTGCCTGCAAAGAATGTGTTTTTCTTTCCTTTTCACTTATCCTAAATACTCTCTGATGGTTTGTCCGTCTGTCCATATATATCCATCCATCCACCTGCATATATTTTTGTCCACTCAAAGAGAAAAGAGCACACACTGTTGATGGTAATTTAAAACGGTACTTTTTTCTGGAAGATAATTTGAAAAATATATATATTATATATTGATAGTCTTAAAAATATGAGGGAATTTCATTGTATGTATGTACTACATCTTCTTTATCCAATCATCTATTGATGGGAACTTGGGTTGCTTCCATATCTTGGCCCTTGCAAATAGTGCTGCTATGAACATAGGGGTGCATGTATCTTTTACACCTGAAATTACACCTGAAACTAATATAAAATAATATTGAATGTCAACTGTAACTAAAAAAATAATTTGTAATAACATGGGGAGATTGCAGAAAGCAGCACCAGCTATTTCTCACCTGAAGTCGGCCTCAGCATGGCATTACATTTAGAGAAACAATTGTCCTTCAACCTAAGAGATATTAAATGGAGTCTTTCAAAAAAGTCAGACCTAGGCTATATTCAAAACCTTCTGAAAATAATCTTGCTCCATTCACTCTCAATCTCTTTCGTGTGCTTTGCAGCTAGACTTCTCCTACATTCTAAGCAGTCAAAATCCTCTCCCCAAGTCATTTCAGACTTTTTCTTCCTTGTCTCTTCTCTCTCCTTTCTCATTTCCCTTTCATCTTTACACCAGTGCTCCCTGATACTAAGGCCCAAGAGCCAATGGGTCAGGTAGAAGGAGAGTGTGGATCTTAGGGGTTTCTGCAGATTTGGTCCATTTCATTAAAACTTACCAATTGGCGGACCATTTCATTACTGTGATTTTATCCAAAGAAATGAGTGTGTGCCATACAATTGTTTATAATCCTAAAAAACTAAATAATAATAATAATAATAATAATAATAATAATAATAAATGTCCATATATAAAGGCATTGCATACAATGAAATGTAATGCAACTATTAAATATTTTGACTTAAAATATTTTTGACATAGAAATATACTCACAGTATACTATTCATTTTTAAGGAAATCATAAAATAAAATATCCAGCCTGCTACCCTTTTTAAACAAATATCATGTGTTTTATATACATAGAAAATGTTAACATTGGTTCTCTCTGGTAGTGAGATTATGGGGGTTACTTTTTCCCTTTGTGCTCATCTGTCTTTTCTAATTTTTTATTTAAAAGCCTTGAGTTCTTACTAAGTATCAGGTATTGTGGTTTGTATCACAAATAGAAAGACTGATAAAATACAAGTCATACAAATAATATTAACATTACTCTCTGGGCACTCACAGCCTGGTGGAGAAGTCAGAAAGGAATGTAAATAAATAATTCAATTCGTTGTGAGAGATGTTAAAGCATAAATATATATATATATATATATATATATATATATATATATATATATCCATCCATCCATGGAATTACAGAAGAAAAGGCAAATAAGTCTTTTAAGGAGAGAGGTAAGAAGTATTCTGCACTGGAAGAAGTAAAACTGTTACTAGTTGCACATGAAATGATATTATCTATAGAAAACCCTAAAGATTCCATCAAAAACTGTTAGAACTAATAAACAAATCCAGTAAAGTTACAGGATATGAAATCAATAACCAAAAATCTGTTGCATTTCTATATACTAATAACAAATGATCAGAAAAAGAAATTAAGAAAATAATCCCATTTAAAATTGCATCAAAAAGAATAAAATGAGTAAGAATAAATTTAATCAAAAAGGTAAAAGACCTGTGCATTGAAAACTAGAACACATTAATTAATGAAGGAAATTGAAAAACAAACAAATGCACACACACACACACACACACACACACACACTAAGAAAGAGACAGAGAGAGAGAGAGAGAGAGAGAGAGAGAGAGAGAGAGAGAGAGAGAGAGAGAAGGAAAGAAAGAGGAAAGAAGGAAGGAAGGAAGGAAGGAAGAGGAGAGAAAAAGAAAGGAAAAAAGAGAAAGAAAAATTGCTCTAAGGACGTGAGCCCTGAAGGAAGCCTAAACATTTTTCAAATACACAAGGCAGGAAAGGATGGTTTGCACAAAGGAAACATTCTAGTCAAATGCATGTTAAGTATAAAAATGCATGGCATATTCAGGAAATATACAGTAATAATTTTGGTACACTTCTTACAGATAGCGCATGGGAATAGCAAGAAATGACTGGACAGAGGGGCTGGGGTCACGTGTGTAAATCTTTTGTCATATTGAAAATTTAGCACTTTCTCCTGAAGACTTATGAGTAGCTAATAAAGGACTTTCAAACAGAAACTTCATCATCCAATTTCTGTTTTGGAAGACGCCTAGCTCTAGGGAGAAGTTTAGCTTCAATGGGTAGAGACTGAGGGAAGGGAGGGTTACAGAAAATTGTTGCAGTAGTCCAGGTGAAAGGTAACGAGGGCCCCATATAAGGAGGATATGGGTAGGCGACCTACGTTGAGAAAGATTCATGAGAAACAATCAATAAAACTTGTTGCCTAATGAAATGTGTATTGGTGGTAGAGAGAGGTGTTAAATGTTCCCCAAGGTATGTTGGCTGGATGAAATAGTAGGCACGGTTGCCATTCTCTAAGATATGGAACATAAAAGGAGAAGGTTTTGAAGGTTGGGGGACGAGAATACGATTAATTTGAGGTATGTTAAGATGGAGATGTCTGTAAGGAACCCAGGTAGAGGGGTCAGTAATCAGAGATGGTCCTCAGAAGGATCAAGGAGAGAGAAAAAAATCACGAATCAGGTTTCCTAACCTGATTGAATCAGGAAAGCTTGTGGGATATTTGCCTTATCATCGTCAAAGGAGGGGAAAAACAAGAAAGACGACTGCTTGGACTTAGAGACCAAATCCAGATGATACAAGTCAGAGTTCAGGGTAAGGTTTAAATAATAAAATAATATTTGGCATAAGATATTCAATTCTAGCAGATGTAATACTTGTTAGCAAAGAATGGAGATATTTTTATGGGCTTATTTCATAGAAAGTTCAGTTGACAATCTAGTTCTTCTCATTACACTGACACGTTCAAAGATCAAATTCTTGAGACCAGACTATAGTTACATGAATAGGTGATAGAAACAGGCTTTTTAAAAGCCCTTTGGTGACAAACTCAGAAACACTTTTGATTCTTAGGGAGAGTTTTATATGCTTCATTAAGTCAAAAGTAATTTACATATGTTTAGCATTACATTTTCAGATTAATTTCAAACACATTACAATAAAGAGGTATAAATGTAAGGAATTTTAATAATAACGATGCCATTTCCTATTTGAGTCGCCATTTATAACTTTAAATTTACTGATTGCTCATGGTCATTGGACAGTTGGATAATCATTGCTAGAGAGGTCACATGGGAGTCAGCAGAAACTTAGTGACCCTATTACATAAAAACACACCCACTTGAACACCCAGGAAGCATATCTCAGCCTTTTTGCGAAAGAAGTTTACAAATAATGTTTTTCATTGGTAACTTAGGCATTATCATAACGGGCAGGGTGGGGTCATAGCGCATGACCTGTACAGAAGGAAGAAGAGACAGAAAAAATGTGGAGAAATGGAACAGTAGATTGGGTAAATCCATGATTATATAAACAAGGAACCTTCTCGGAGCTCTGCTTGCACACAAACAGGCTAGTTTAGTTGTTAACAAAACTTCGATTTGACAAATTACTTTATGATCAAAAGAGTTTTCTCTTCTGGATTTTTGATGCTCCAAAATAAAAATATAGAGACTTTTCATAATTGTCCATGTCCTTCATAAAACTGTTCTATCTCTATCAAGGCTTAACTCCAAGAACTGGCATCATGAAAACTGACTGAATCCAGGTGTCTAACCCCGCCCCATTTTTTCACTTCTCTCAACATGCTCTCCCCGATTTATTCTCAGAAACCAGCTGTGCCTTCACCAAGAGTTTGTGGTGGGCTCAGAATACTGTACACACATTTTCCTTTCCATTTATATCTTTATTTCTTAGTAGCTTTTTTGCCAGTGTAACAACTAAAGAAAGTACTGACAGTTATTCCTGCACATTTTACAGAAACTGAGAAGGGGAAAGAAAGTTAGAGTCTAAAAAGTACTTGATTAACCCCATAAATAATCCTTCTAGCTGAGCTATAACATCTACCAATATACAGTTTTTCTTTTGGTTTTACGCGAATCTCAGTTACACAGAATTGGAATTACCATAACCTTTGTTTCAGGACATGTTATTATGACTGGTGTTGGAGAAGACATTCTTATTCACTTTTTGGCTTGTTTGTTTATTAACAAACAGAAGCAGTACCTTTGAACTCACCACCCAAGACGAGAATTAATGCATTACTAAAGACTTACATCAACCTCTGTACTTCTCCTCCACCCATTATAAGCATTGCCCTGAATCTCATGTGTATCATTCCCTTGCATATACATACATATATAAAAGTTTTATATACATATGATATATGTACCACAAATGTACACATAAATAACACACATACTCTAAAAATTATGTATATACATATATCTGTGGATCTGTTTTAGTTGCCTTTATTTTATAAGAGTATCATACAGTACCAAATCACCTGGGACTCATTCTTTTCACATATAGCATTACTAATATATTCATATTGTTGCATTTCATTATGTGCATATGACATAATCTAGTGTCCATTCGTCTGTGATGGCTGTTTGGGCTGTTTCCAGTATTTTTGCTTATTTGTTTAGTTATAAAAAGTGCCACTCTGAGCATTCTGGCACATGTTTCTTGGAGTATCTCTTGGGTAGATTCCTTAAAGGGGTTTATCGGATGTGTGAATGAATATTCAGCTTGACAAGATAATTGCAAGCAACTCATAAGACCCCACTGGTCCTCATGCTCCCCAGCACGTTGGTGTTTTCATGAACCCAGATTATATTTACTCCTATTGTGTTCATGCCACCTGAGCTTCCTTCTTTCCTGCCCTCAATGAGGAACCATTTATACAGGTTCAATTGGCAAACACCTATGTGTTGGAGAGGTAGGGATCAACACCTGCGAACCTTGGAAAGGACTGAATCAGAATCTCCACCTGAGGCATCCTCCTCTCCCCAGAACCTGGGATCAATTTTGGTCAAAGAAAAGAAACATAACAAAGCCATGAAAAGTAAACCATCAGCCCACCATTGGCTTAGTACTGAGCCCGTCCTGAACACATTCACTGAGACTCTTGTTTGCATGTCACTTGTTGTAGCTCTTTTACTCCACTGTCGTGGAATTCCCGGGACACGGACACATAGACTTCTTCTTGCTTTGGAACCTCAGTCTCTGTACTCGTAGATCATTTCCCTACATTAGGTTTTCACTGATCATTTGCCATTTAGATTGTGGCTTGTATGCCGTACTCTTATTTCTGCCCAGCCTATTTGCCCAATAGGAAAGACACCTTCCTAAATTACTTCCTCCAGCCTCATTCCAACTTTCCTGATGCTGTTGGTTCCTGATTGATATCCTGTTCGCTTCCCATTTTCCACCACCATAAAGGAGGCAGTGGTGATTATAACACTCTGAAAGAAAGAGGAGATTCACAAACCTTTCTCTTTTCCACCTCAGTGCTCAGTGAGACCACTCTGTTTAGCCTTTAATCCTTTTTTCCCTCTAAATGCTATAAAACAATTCACCTTTTGGAAGACATTTATTTTATTGTATGAACTTCAGTGTAAGCTTATAGGTTTTCTTTTCCTTGATACCATCGTATTCACTACAATTGCCCTTGCTAGATATTCTGTAACACACAAGTGAAAGGAAGATAGGCAACTTTTTATAAATTGGAAGAAAGCACAGAAGGCAGAAAGAGATTTAAGAAGAGGTTTATGTTTAACAGAAGGAAATCCCCTGCAATTAAATCAAGAGCTGTAATTAGTGAGACATAAAGGAGTCCAGAGCCTCGCTGGAAAGAAGCGAAGAAAGTGATGGAAAAAATGTCTAAACACACAGTTTTCTACGCCAGGCACCAAGTTATACTATGAGCTAAAGCAGCTTGATTGCTGTTGGGCAAATGATGACAGCAATAGAAGCTAAAGTCATTTCAGTTGAGGGATTGAAAGGGAAGCAATTTAAAATGATGTCTTCAGACGCACCAAACGTTGATGAGTAATGTATTCATAATTTCAGTATTGGCTACATACTCATAGGAAAAAATGGTTTGCTTGTTTGTTTATCACAACTTTAGTTTTTAGAACAGTTTAAGGTTCATAGTAAAATTGAGGGGAAGGTATAGAGATTTCCTATATCCTCCCTGCCTTATTATCAACCTCCCACACCAGAGGGGAGCATTTGTTACAATTGATAAATCTACATGGACACATCATATCACCCAAAGTCCACAGTTTATGTTAAGGTTCACTCCTGGTGTTGTACATTCTATGGGTTTGGACAATGTATGACATGTGTAATGCGGGGTGTCATTCGGGGTCTCTGGTCCCACTTCCCACATAAGAACACAGGACATGGTGAGGCCAAACAGGAACACCCACGAAGCCATAGATGGGACAGTCATACCACTATATTCTTGCTGGCGGCTGGGTTGGAGACACAGGAGGCAGGAGCCACACTATCCACAACTACTTCTCTCTGCCAACCAACCTCACTTGCTAGCTGCAATCCACCATACTAACTGCAATCTGCTCTTGCTAGCTCAGCCACCATCTTCTTCCTAGCCCCCATTTTTTTGCTAGTGTAGCCACGGCAGTTATATTAGTGGCCAATGGCTCACTGGTTACAGCTGACAGCCAACTAGCCACAGCTGATGGCCATCCAATCACAGTTGACGGCCATTTACTACCTGAGCCAGCACCTTTCTATGTGAGGCCGAGAGCCTGGAAACTGCTTTCTGGGGCTCTGTCCCCACACATGCATGCTTATTATGCTGATGAGGCAACAGATAAAGCACTGCAACCTACATAAAGCTATTAGGAGGGCAACCCTTTAAGCTTTGAGAGGAAAATAGACAAAAAAAAACTGTTCCTAATCTCAGAGTAGGAAAAGACTTCTTAAACAAGATACCAAATGCATTAACAATAATGTAAAATATTGATAAATGTGACTACATTAAAACAAAGAGCTTCTCAACCTTAAAACATACTACGGAGTTTAAAAAGGAAGCCACAAAATGGAAGAAAATATTTGCACCATTTAAATATGGCAGACTCTGTACTCAGATCTATAAATAACTCAAAGGATCAATAGGAAAAAAAAAGACAGACAACCCAATAGGAAATAAGCAAGAGACTTTATAAACACTTTATAAAAGAAGAGCTCTAAACAGTTAATCAATATATGAAAAAGTGTTCAACCTCGTAGTAACCAGTCATATGCAAATTAAAACACACTCCTCCCCATCTTACCCTCCAACCAAAATGCTTAAAAGTTTGAGAACATCAACTGTTAGCGAAGATAAACTCCCAGAAGCTGCTGGTTGAGAAACCCATTAATACAAAATTTTGAAATACTTGGCATAAAAAAGGTGAAGAAACATAAAGCTTTGGGCAGGGATTCTGGTCCCCAAGTATAAAATTCTAGACAAATCATGCACATATGTACTAGGATTCATATACAAAAATATTATTTGCAGCATTGTCAATAATATACCCCAACCAGAAAAAAACTCAAATGTCCTTCAATAGTAGGATGGCTAAATAATCTGTGAGGTTTCATACAATGAAAAATCATACAGTAATGAAAATGGGTGACCTGGAGTTAATGTGCAACCATATGGATGAATCTCATAAGCATATTGTTGCGTTAAAGAAGCAAGATGCAAAAAAAATACACAAGTGCGATTCTAATTGTGTGATTCAAAAACAGCCAAAATTAAACTATATTGCCTGGGGAAATATACCTAAGTGGTAAAACTATAAAGAAGCAAAGATTGGTTATAACAAGTCATCATAATGTTTACCTCTTGGTAAAAGGTTGGGGATTGTCATTGGAGCAGCTTTAGGAGGGTGACATTGTTCTACTTTTTGACCAGAGAGGTGGTTATGTGGGTGTTTGCTTTCTAATTAGTCTGTAAACTGTACACATGTTTTATGATCTTTCTGTATGAAAGTTATAGCTCACTATAAAAAAAGTTTAAAAAAAAACTCTGCCTCTAAAATTATACCATTTAATCTTTTTCAATATTCAATATTACTTTTATATTAGTTTCAGGTGTACAGTGTAGTGGTTAGACATATAATTTATAAAGTGATCTATACCATTTAATCTTGAAGTATCCCATTATTTTTGCAAATAATGCTTTCTAGTAGTGACTGAGTTAGCTCACTGTGATAACCAAGACTAGTAAAAAAGTACAGCCACACACAGCATTTTGTCAGTAAAAATTCTTATAAAGGGGGTCAAATATATGGTGATGAAAGATTTCACTTTGCGTGGCAAACACACAATGCAACGTATAGATGATGTATTACAGAATTGTACACTTGAAATCTATATAATTTTATTAACCAATGTCACTCCAACAAGTTTAATTGAAAATTCCCTATACTGGTGGAATCAGATAAAAATATGAAAAAAATTGCTTTGATTCCTAGGTCGGATCATTAAACGCATGCTTCCTTGCAAAGAGAAATTTCCAAGTTGACGTATATGAAGCTAGGGAAGGTAAGACAATACTGAAAACTGTGAGACGTGGTTCTCATTCTCTGACATATTTCTCTTTAGATTTTTTAAAAAACATTTAAAAAAAATAAGAGGAACTGTTATAATTGTTTAAACCTCAACTATCTAAATTCATTTAATACAAATGTATCACTGTTTGTATTTTCTTTAAAAGAGTGAGCAAGGACTTTTAATTTGGTCCTGACTGCACCAGCTGATGAGGTGTTATATGCTCATTCTGTCCTGGGACGTGAGGAGATGCGTGTAACACGATGTCTATTTCCAATGTCTTAGATATCCGAGTGGCTAAATCTGCACGGGGAAGAAGCATTAACTTGGCTCTTTCTTATAGAGGGAGACAAGCCTTGAAAGCCATTGGCCTAGAAGATCAGGTACTTTGTTCTTGCATTTTCCTTACAGAAAATAATACCTGCTGTTTTTCAACAATTGCATGGTCCTGATTTCATCCCGATTCAAGGCACTATTGAATGCCAAGAACTCTGTTTGAAGACTCATTCTGCAAGGTTTTCAAATTTCTAAATTTGGCAAAAGGGTGGACATTTGACATTGGAGGCCCCTGGGGGATCGAGAACAAGAGGCATGACACGGGGCAGGGGGATGCTGCACCCCCACCTGATGGCTGCTTCTGAGGTGGGCTCTCAACAGGATGGTAGGTCTCTACCTCAGAAGGTGTGATCTGAGATGGCATTAGGATGACAGGAGGCAGGCAAACTCCATTCTTTTGACTACATGTGTCCATAGTCTCTTATCCACAATTCTATCTCCAGAAAAGCTCTGAAAATAGAAAGCTTTTCATTAGCCATTCAGCAGCAAATTTGGCCTGATGCAGGACTTTTTGTGGCCTTAAAAAAAAAAAATCTCATTTGGTGCAACTATGTTTTGCTACAGAAATATTGTGTTTGATTATGAGGGGGTGGCCCAGACTCTGCTGGGCACTATGTGATATCCACATTTGCACTACCCTACCTCTCTAAAATGTGAAAACTTCTGAGTTCTGAAACTAATCAGCCCCAGGTTTTTGGAAAAGGATTGTGGGCCTGTAGTAGATTAACCTTACACAGCCTCAAGGTCACTGACGATCATGCAGTTAGAAAATGTGAACAGAAGCAATGTATTTTTCTTAATAGGGTTTTTGCTGACAATGTGTCTTGAAATAATATTGTAAGTCAATGTAAGTGCCATTTGCATTTTTATAGTTTTCTTATGTCTATGTTATAGGAACGCACGGTCCCTGGGTTTCAGGAGTCCTGGGATTTACTTCCCACGTGTTGCTCTCATTTGTGATCATGAGAAAAATCACTTTTAACCTCTCTGACAATGAACCACTTTCCTCAAGTGCAATGTTTGCTTTAGACTCGATAAACTTGAAGTCAATTCCAAAGTCTAAAGGTTAAAAAAAAGGAAAACCTAACATTTTCAGAAACACAGTCATGACTGATTAAGTTTCCACCATATTGTGCTTCCATTGTCTTTTACATTATTTTTAATTTTTTTTGAAAATATTTAAAATCACACTTTAAAATCAATATCTATGTGATTTGCATTATTCCACGTGATAGAAATTGAAATTGGTATTTCTGGTTTTATTTCAGATTGTATCCCAAGGTATTCCCATGAGAGCAAGAATGATTCACTCTCTTTCAGGAAAAAAGACTGCAATTCCCTATGGGACAAAGTCACAAGTATGTTAACCCTGGAAATAGATACTTGTTTGGTTATGCCTGGAGTCTAATGTCTGGAACGTGCTGCTTGTTTTTTGGCCCTTCCTTTCCTTCCTCTCTAGCCCTGCCTTTGACATTGCCTGCCTTGGTCTAGAATGTGGGGACATACCAAGTTAATTCATAGGAGATACTTGAGATACAGTCCAGTCCCTAATAAATATCCAATAAAAGTTAGCTATTATCGTGGCTATTACTGTCATAGTTATTGTTGTCGTGTGTCTTCCCTCTATGCTTTGCTCATACTGAACACCTCTTCCCTCCCATCTCCTTTCAATTACGTAGAGAAAATTAGCATGTATTTATTGTCAAGCATGATATGCAAGAACAACTCTAGAGGGTTTTATGAGGTTGCTTCCCCTGACTTACTCACCCAAAATTTAATTACAATAGAATTTACAGAATTGAACGAGAAATGCTTTCAGTATCGTATAATCTGTAAAACAGGACTCCAGATGGTGATGTAGTTTATCAAAGAAAATCCATTATCTGGTTTTGTGTTTTCTTCTAATATTTTACATAGTAACATACAGAGTTGGGCAAAGTATAAATTTTTATCTAAGTACACCTTCTAAGTTTGTTTCTTTGAGAGAATAAATGTACCAAACATCTATCAACAAGAGAAAAAACTCTGACTTGCTTCATCCAGCGGTGCCTCATTTTCTTAAGTGCAAAACCCAAGTGAGGTTGATATTCTTCTGAGTCTTTGACCCTCAAGAGAGCTCCCATTGCAGGTAGAACAACGTTCTAGACTCACCTGGTATCTTGTTAAAATGCAATGTGATTCTGCAAGGCTGGAGTGGAGGCTGAGCTTTTGCAACCCAAACACACCCAGGTGGTGTCCACACTGCTGGTCCGTGGACCACACTTCGAGAAGCAAGAGACGAAGCACACGTGCTCATGGGAACAAGGACTTGGTGGGTGGCAGGAGTGCTCAGCTGTGTGGTTTGAGAGAGGGGAAAGCTTTAGTGTTCAGAGAAGACTTCACAGACAAAGTGAGATCTGAGATAGACATTTTGTTGAAATCTTACATTGGTGGTGAGATAGTGTCATCCCAATCAAGTGAGGGTCTATCTATGGGAGGAAGTCGGGCGAGATTAGGTTTCTAAAAAATACCCAAGTGCGTATTGGATGAGAAAACTTGTAAATGCACTTTCTCATAACAGAATTTTAACAGCAATCAGCAACCTTGGATTCATTGACTCCAACCTCCTTGCTTTATAGATGAAGAAAGAGGCTGTATGATTTCATGAGCTCAACATCAAGAGAGAAATGAGGCAGGTTTCCTCTCAGACAATGGCAGGTAGAGGTAGTGCAGAAGGCCCTCACAGGAGTGCTGGGCACTACTGCTTAGTTACACTATTTCTTCTGCAAAATTAGATTGACTCAATAATCGTCCCACCTTTTTCTTGGATTAACATGGAGTGTGTTGAAAAACCCATCCCCTCAACAGACAGTGAGTCAATGAAGTACAAATAGATCAAGGAATAAGATATGATTCAAAATATGAGGAAAGCTAGATGAGGAACTCTCCTCACTTGGACCTGCAACCAAAATTGGCTTCCCTACCCACACCATCAGAGGGGTAGAGAAGCAGCTTCCTCACCAATGATTCCCCAAGGAGATGGAACTGTTGGTAGGAATTTCCATTTGGGGGCCTTCAATACATTAGAAAAGGGAGGAAATGACCCCTCCCCCACCAATTCTGCAGTTTCTGAGTTCCTAAGAACTGAGTTAATGCTAAATTTACAGCCACTGCTCTTTCTTTGGTTTGCATCATTACTTTGATATCTGAGTCAAACATGGGGCCTCCTTCTCCTTTAAGAACCACAGAAAACTGTTTTGAATCCCTTAATTCCACAGCCTGTAGAAGTCCAAAGCCCTCCCTCCTCACCCCAGGATTTCTATGGATCCCCAGGGAGCCTACCTTCTATCGGATTCTACTGCCTCTCCATGTCCACTCCCTCCCTCTCACCTAGTATTATTGGCTTTGTACCATGATGGTCCCGACATGAAGTTCACCCCTTTCACCAATTTCTACAAACAACACTCACTCAAAAGGCACAGGAATACCCTGAAGACCTGGGGGACCTGGGGGGCTCACACTGTGCACAGAACAGCAAACAACGTAGAAATCCCTAATGTGCACAATCGGGTCTCCACAATCCTTTCTGAATCTCTTCTCTGAGCCTCCCTCCTCCGACTATTGTTTTCTCTGCCCTTTCTCCCTTGCTTTGTACAGGCTCTTTCTGTCTCACTTTTTCCTCCCATCTCCCTCCCAAATTGCCTGGGCAACTATCAAATCATTCTCTAATATACAGAGCAGGTAAGAGCTCTCCAATTCTTACTTCTAATCTCCCATGCCCAAACTAGAAAAATGGTACCCCCTACTAGGAAACATTCTCGTTTGAAGGCATTCAGGGTGTAGGATGTAAACATTTTTTTCTAATATATTTGAAAAAGTCAACACTGCAACTATTGTCTTACAAATCTCCAAGGAGATAATCCAACGTTTTTCAGATGATGATGATGATGATGATTATTTTGGTTACAAGGAACACTTTATAGCTCTTGACTTGTTTATGTATATTTATTCTTTATAAAATCAACCTTTGAGAATAGGTATTGGAGGTGAGACTTGACAAGAGTGACTAACTTTTGGTTATGATACAATATCACCCAAAGATATTAAGTAGACGAGACAGGGACACTCCCTGGTCATCCTGCAAGACCCATGTGTCTATCAGTTTTCAAATGTCAACCAAGCCTAATTACTGATATGGAAAGAATATTTTCCCCATGTAAATGAACCTTCATAATTAGAATGTTTCCTAATATACTTTGAATAACAAGTGTGGTTTCCATTGAAACGAGGGGACTAATGACCTAGAAGACCAGAAAACAGAAATAGGAGGCAGAGAATTAAGAAGTCCCTGTTAGTTTTAATTTATAGCAAACACAGGAAACTCTTCCTCAGTCATTGCCTCTGTAGCATGACTAAGTTATTTTTATACCAAATATAGATGTAGTTGTTAATTTTAAATGTCTGCATTTGGATGAGGTGAAGATTTATACATTTTAGCGTACTTGTGTTCAATGTTGTGATATGCCATAATTTTCTAAATTATATGCTTAAAACTTGTAAAGCACTAGACTCACCCTGAATTGCAAGGCTGAATTATGATTTTCATGGGCCTAGGTAGTCATTCTTGCCTTTGTGGGCCCATTTTTCTAAAAGAATAAATATTAAAAGTTAGATTTTATGAGAGCATTGGTGTAGATATTAATATAATCCAGGCTGAATTCATTCTTATATATTCATTATATTTACTTTTTTTTTCTGATTTTGAAATAAACTAAAATTAAACCATTTTCATATACCCCTAAAAGTATGCTGGGCCGTAGGTACTGTGCCTGTCGTTTCTCATGGAATAGTCGGCCCCACTGAATTGTTCTATAAAGTTAGAAATGACCAACACATGTGTCAGGGAGGGTTAATCCTATTCCTACCAACACCCTCCCACCACCACCACTTATGCACACGTACATACACACACACACACACACACACACACACACACACACAACCTTTCACATTGAAACGAAGGCCTTCAAAGCAGTCTCTTTGAGAAAAAGTACATTTATACTAGATCCTATCATTTCTGAAGTTTTTTGAACATCTCAACTTGGAGATCTGAGATAAAAATAAGATTTACGATTTGTTGTTGAAACGAAACTATCATAGTGAAAATAAGGTTTTCCTGTAAGAGAAGGGTTTGGTTTTCATAGTATCAACATTTGAAAAAGCCTAAGTTTAAACTTAAGCATTGCGTTGTATGTGTTTGGTTAAAGTGTTTATTTTTTAAAAGACTACTTAGCAAAGTGGTCATAAAACTAAGCTTGTAATTTTCTGCTAAATAATAGATATTTTTCAGTGAATAACATAGAATTATATTTGTCTATTCTCCAGAAAAAAAAAACAGTACCTACTATATTTTTCTTACAGTATATTCTTTCTATAAGCAGAGAAAATCTAAACAAGGATCTATTAAATGGTAAGTCAAATGCTTTATTTTACCAGTTGTGATTTTGAATAAAGCACATGAGACTAATATTGTCACTGGATTTACTGAGACTTGTTTACTATTCCTTTTAATGGGTTTTTAAGAGCAAGACTGTGTACAATACCAATTCCTTCTTGAAAAGTAGTAGTGATACATCCTCTGGCATCTCTTTTTCATCTTTTCAACGACCTAAGTGAAAATCACTTGTTCAACGTGTATTGAATTCCTCTTGTCTTCTAGGCTCTGGAATGAATGAGGACTCACTCCCCGTGAAAGATTCAGTCTAATGGGACAACATATATATGCTAATGATTTGCAAAGTGACATGATCAGATTTGTATTTCAGAAAAGCAGAAAGCTGTAGTGTGGAGGCTGATAGAGAACCACAATCTCTAGAGTATTGGCGTAATCCTTGGGTGCAAAAACAAGGCCCTGGCCTAAAGCTATAGAAAAGTGGTTGGAGGGAAGGATATAGATTCATGATATTTTTAGGAGACCAAATAACTAGAGGGTGGAGGAGGTTGGGAAAGAGGAAGGTGTAAAATATAACCCTGATGTTTCTAATTCGAGTAACTAAAAGGCCTACACATTAGTGGAAAATCCCGACTTGCCAACTAAATTTGTAACTTGGCTAATCAATGCAATCGCATTCCACGCAGCCCTTGATCATAACAGTTTTTTCTCTTCTTCAGCATTTGTACTAAACAGATTTCACTCCCTGCAAAGCATGCCACTAAAGTATTTCTCCTATGTTCTAAATCAAACGGTCTTCATGCAGTTCAACAATCGCTGACCTTTTGAGAGCAGTTTCCCCGTGACTTATCTGTGTTTCTCCACATTTCCATACCCAATGCAAATTTGCAATGTGTGTTTTGAATTGAATTCAATTGAACTGGGAGGAGAAGTAATGGGGAAAGTCACTCCAGTTGATTCACCAGGGACTTAAGAAATAGGATTTGGTATGCTTACTTCAACTTTTCATTTATTTGTAAGACTGTCTTTTGGATGGGTAGATGGGTGGGGTGGGGCTAAACAGCTAGATATATTCATGTTGACCTTAAGAAAGTAAATATTCACAAAATAACTTTTTAAAAAGATACTAGTATTGTCTCAATTTATTAAGATAAAAATAATAGCAAACATTCATGAGGCACCAAGCACTATGTTAAGTGCTTTTTATGCTTTGATTTGTATAACCCTCCTGAAAACTATGTGAGGTGGGAATTATTTGTATCACAGTTGTACACATGGTGAAGGACCAATATAATTTTTGAAACAACTGCTAACACTTAGGAGCTAACATATGGAGAAGATCCAATCTTATTGTATACATCAGAAGCTCCTCTCACTGTTTTTTCATTAGAATTGTGCTGCACAGCATGAAATTTCATTAATGCTATAAATACATTAATAAAATAAATGCTGAATCTCTTGACTCCCAAACTTTGATTGGAATGTAAAGTTCTTTATTCCTTTACACAGCATCAAATGTGTGAGCTGCCTATTCCACATATTCACTCAGTTATAAATGCTTATTTCTTCCTAACTGAACAGCTTCCCCTCTGAAACATTTTAACGCAAACATTTTCCAGCATCAGCATTTCATGTGGGACTGTTTCACTGTTCACTATTCTGTTTGATGTTAATAATTGCTAAGCAAAACAAACAGAATAGAGGACATATGGTCAAGTTTGTTTGACAAGTCCTGCATTATACAAGTTTTAAAAGTTTTTTCTCTAGCAGTACTTCCCAGAGCCTCTGTTCTCCCAGTCTGCATTGCAGAGCTTCTAGAGCACTGTCCATCCAATATGTAGCCTCAAGTGCCAGCCATATGTGTAATTTTAAATTGTATATTAACCACATTAAAAAAATAAAAAGAAACAGATGAAATTAATTTTAAAAATGTATTTTAACTGAATATATCCAAATATTATTATTTCAATGTGTAAGCAATATGACAGTTATTCGTGAGACAATTTTGTTCTACGTTTTTTGTTTTTTTTTACTTTTTGTACCAGGGTGTGAAAATCCAATGCATGCCACACATCTCTATTCAAACCGGCCATTTTTCAAACACTCAAGAGCCACATGTGGCTGGAGACCAGGACAGTATAGCCAGGAGGGTCAGGGTGTTAGCATTTCTCCAAAGGATTTGACCACAGAAGATTTATTTATTTATTTATTTATTTATTTATTCATTCATTCATTCATTCATTCATTCATTTATTGGGAGCATATCCCAGGACTGTTGTTCTATAGAAAATTCTTTGGGGTGCATTAGAATACATTTAAGAATGAATGAATGAATAAATAAATATAAAGTTGATTCCAAAACATTCCCTTACTAGTTCAGGTAAACTCTGGTTTCTCTAAAATTATTTGCCAAAAGATTTCCTATACATAAATAAGTCTTGATTTAAGGTCACTCAGTTTTCGGTATTCTAAAACTTCCAATCCCATATCCAAGAATCTTAAAATCTTCAAACCCTAAATCAAACTCAATCAAAACAGAACAAAAGAATGTAAAACCTGAGGCAAAAAAAAAGAGTTAAGGACAGACAGGCATATTGTCCCTATATTTTTTTTTGTACTTTCTGTCATCTGTCATCTTACCATTCCTTCCAGGATCTCAGTTACTCCAATAAGCTGAAGGGTTTTGAACTAACACATACATCCTAATTTGTAGCTTTAAAATCAATAAATAGCCTATAATTACAGCTCTCCTGTCCATGAAAAAATTTTGAGGGACAAAGAAATCATATTTTACTACTATAACAGGAACACGATTAATAGCTAAGAGAATGAGATTCACTAAATTCCAAAGATTCATAGCAGGCAAAAAAACAAACAAACAAAAAGCACTAAAATAATCTGATTCTATTTATTGAGGCATTTCAAATCTTTTTACTCATGTTTTCCCTCTAAGTGTTCCATGGTTGGATTACAAAAACAATTAGTATCAATAATCTACATTTGTGACAACTGGAATCAGAAGTCTAGAGGACTTACAGTAGGCATAGAAAAAAGGAGTTTGGCTGAATATTTCCAATCACAAATAAAGTCTCAAGATAGAGGCAACTTTTAAAGTACATAATGCCTGCTTCTTTCCCACGGTGCCAATAATTACAGCAATGTAAGAATTTGAATAATGGAAATTGAAATTAGTTAATTTTTTTTTTTTTTTTTTTGAGATGAGGATCGTTGATTTTTATTCATGTCTTCCACTACCAAATTATCCTGGAACACTTACCAAAGAGCTGTCATATTATCATTTTAACTAATCATTTTTACGTTAAGCAGAAATACCTAGCGCTATCATACTGTTGTCAGAAAAGGATTAGTATAGCAATTTGAGTAAGTGAATTGGGATTTTATTTGTGTTTGCTTTCTTTCTTTGTTTTTCCAGCTGTTGAGAAATATCCCAACGTGAAGGTGCACTTTGGCCACAGGCTGTTGAAATGCAGTCCTGAGGAAGGCGTGATCACAGTGCTTGGGTAATTACCAGCCAACCTGTTAACTTCCCAGTGAACAGTGAAGGGTTGGGATGGAGAACTGTATCTGTAAACTTTGTTCTTTGGCTCTTGAAAGAGTTAAGTAATTACCAGAAGGGTAATTCAACTATGTTCTAGAGTCAATGAATTTTATTATTTTTAAAAATATTTTTATTAAAATAAAGCTAACATACAATATTATATTAGTTTCAGGTAGACATCATAGTTATTCGACAGTCCCCACGTGGCACTATACAAAGTTATGACCACATGATTGATTATATTCCCTATGCTAAAGAGGTGATCACCATAAGTCGAGCAACCATCTGACACCGTACCACACGGTCACAATATTATTGACTGTATTTCCTATGCTGTACATTATTACATCCCCATGCCTTATTTGTTTTATACCTGGAAATTTGGACCTCTTAGTCCCCTTTGTCTTCCCCTCTTTTTCAATTTTTCAATTACAGTTGACAATCAATATCACTTTATATTCATTTCAGGTGTACAGCATGGCGGTTAGACATTTATATAATTTACGAAGTGATCCCCCTGACTAGTCTAGTACCCACCTGGCACTCTTCAATGAGTTTTAGATTGAAAATAGGCCTCAGATGTCCTCTGAATACAAATGCCACTCGTTTCAATCCTCGTGCTCGCTCACACTCCCATGGTATTCCACACTGGTGACCACACTCTGCTTCAACTTCTCTCCACCCTTCTAACATAGGACCCTCCACAGTTCTGCTTCTTCTCTCCTCTTTCTGGAGGCTATTTGTCTGCTTCTCCTTAGCTGACTCTATTTCCTCGAAGTTCCAAGCCTCATGTCCCACTCTTGGGGTATGCCATGGATTCATAGTCCATTCAACAGCTGCTTGTAAATTCACATCTCTAAAATGAACCACTAGCCCAGGCCTCTACCTTCATTCCCCGTCCTTATTCCAATCCTAATCCATGTGAATTTCTCATGAAACACATTCAGAGGTACCTCTTACCATAATCTCAAACATATAGAAAACGTTGACCATCTGTTTTTCTCCAAGCCTGTCCCACTCTTGACTTCCCTCGTACTATTACCCAGATAATGAGAATCCTTTTTCCTGTGCCCCTTTCCCTGTTTTCTCCTAACTGTTCTGCGGGCCTCAGAGTATGTCTCCTTCTTCCTGAGTGTCACAGCCCTCAGCTGTCATCCCTGCATGGAGGCTGCTGCAGTCACCTTGCTCTCATTTCCCTTCTCTTCTGCCTCCACTTCAGTATGTCCACTGCAAGTGAGATTTCTCAAATTGCCGCTTCTCATACGTCATTGCCCCCATGGAAAAAATTTTCTCCTTGTTGCCAGGATAATGTATTTAAAACTTTTGTCTCAACATTCAGAATATTCTTCTTCTCCTCCCTCCTTTCCCTCTCCACACTGTATTCTTTTCTTAAGCTTATCTTCTGCTACCCTCTGCTCAAGCCAAACATCTTGCTCCTAAAAAATCCTGGTCACATCCCTGCAGTTCTCCATACATTTCCTCTACTTGGAACATTTTACCTTCTTTTCAAGATTCTCTTCCTTCATGCAGGCAACTCAACTCTTGGTCACACTGCCGTGGCTTACCATGTGTTTATGAATCAGTATGGTTGTGTGCTGTTCTCATTCCCCCCAAAAAAACCCCTGATAGGGATAACAGGTATGTACATTTTATACCTATCAACTCAACGCTCTAAGTCAGATATGTAAAAGGGAGTAGTGGCCCCGATGAGTCGCTAATTTTTATACCCAGATAGAGGTACATCATTATTTTCACCATTAGACCATTTCTTTTTTTGGATGGTTTATTTTCCAGATCTGACAAAGTTCCCAAAGACGTCACTTGTGACCTCATTGTAGGATGTGATGGAGCCTATTCAACTGTCAGAAGTCACCTCATGAAGAAACCACGCTTTGATTATAGTCAGCAATACATTCCTCATGGGTACATGGAATTGACTATTCCACCTAAGAATGGTGGTGTAAGTCCCTTCCCTTTCTTATCCCTTTTCCACACACGGTAACCCTCCTCCCCACACTAGTGTAGAAGTATATTCTAGTGCAGTTGTTCTCAGTCATGTGTCTTGGTCAGTTTTGAAGTTTGTCACAAGTACTTTGCAATTAATAATAAATGGGGATTACAGGTATCCTTTCAATAATATTACTTTCCCTTACCTTTTGATATATTTTCCTGACTGGTAAAAAAGAAAGGAATTACCACTACCTTATGGGAAATACACACGGAATGTGTCTTATATAATAATATCATTTTTCTATTTTCTCTTGGGAGAAAAAAATGGGTCGGGAATCAGTTCTGTATACTGACAATCCTGACTTCTTACACTCATGTTTTAATTGGTCATAATTAGTAAATAAAGTGAACTGCAAGTTGTTGCAAAGAGATTTCCATTGAGTTTTTCTCATTCCCTGGTTCCATATGTGGCCTGAGGCAGATATGTGGTAACTATATTTAAATTGTCACTAGCAAATAAATGTAGAAACTTACTAAGGAAAATTAAAATACCAACAGAAAGAATAAGGATCTTGGCTTATAAGTAGGGATAAGTAAAGAGTATTAGTTAAATACTTGATTTGCTTATAAAACATTGTGCTTTTAAGGTAATTATTTAATCTATTTGTTTGAAATTCAGATATCTATAAAATGTCAATTTGGAATAGTGGTATTATATACCAGTTGTATACCAAACTGTATCCACCAGTCAGATCCATATTTTAACATTACATTGTCTATTTCTTTCTTCTCAAAAATGTGTATACTAATTCTTCAATGCTTATTTTATGGTTTTCTGGTAGGTCCTATTCTCATGGCCCAGGATCTGATAATTCTGAATTGTAGGATATTAGGATTCTGTTGAAAATTTGTCCCAGATTTGAGTAGAATCATGCCTCTTAATGTAGATTTAAGACAGTAATTTATTTTCTAGGTATTCATATTTAATAGTAATAATTCGTGGTTTACAAAAAGTCTCCACTGTTTTGACATGTTACCCAGACAAGGGAATATTTTGACATGGACTAAAAACAATCCCGTGAAAATTACTCTCCCTTCTTTCTTTCCTTCCTTTTTCCTTCCTTCCTTCCTTCCTTCCTTCCTTCCTTCCTTCCTTCCTTCCTTCCTTCCTTCCTTTCCTCCTCTCTCTTTCTTTAATGTAGCAGATACTTTTACTCAATTTCTGATGATTGGAGTGGGGATGAGATTGGGTGGGTGATGAGATTGAGTTAATAAAGAGGGGTGTTTTGGAGAAATGTATGGGAGACTCATCTTAAAGATGCTTTTGAGAGCAAGCAAAATGTTTTTGCTTAGAAATTATGTTTAGAGGGACTTGTGGTGAGAGGACCAATGGTAATTACTGCAAGCCTGACCTTGGGACTGCTATTGGATAAGGATAGCTATTGGAGTATAAATTGGTAATTAAAAAGTTGAAAGGGTTGTTTTGTAGGGTCCTTGAATACTTATGGACACCAAAATTTTCTTGGTATCATATTTGTCGTCAGAACAATGTATAAACCATAATCTATGCCATAATCTCCTATGATGAAGATAGGAGGTATGTATTATCTTCCAGCTTTTAATCAGCAGTTTAAACATCTACTATAGCAATAAATGATAAATTGGTCAGCTGCCATTTATCCATTCTTCTTTATCTTTTGGAGTTCTAAAAGGTTGTAGACGTGGTTGAAAGAAAGCAAAAGGGAAAAGCAAGGACGTTTGCCTCACGCACGCTGGTCTCGTTATCACCCCTCTAAAACACTGCTTTACTCAGAAGGTTCACCCCTACCCAGAAGCCGTTGTCCTTCAATTCTTATCTAATCTACAAATCCCTTCTTTTAACCACTTCAGCCCCACAAATTTCTTACCTGCCGTTTTTATCTCCTATCCTTCTAATTTGGCAGCAAATCACTTACTGTCTCTCTACCACTTAATTGTCGATAAAGGGAAGTTACTTGGCTTTCCATATGGATACATCTTGCCTATTCAACTGCATTGTAAGATGTTTGAGGTCAAAGGGTTATGCATTTATTCATTTCTGTGTCTGTGTATTGGGCTTTCTTAGAGGCTCTGGGGATAAAAAAAATGCCAGGAAGCAACAGTCTCTTCTCCTAAGACACAAATAACTATTACAGAGTGAAAATGTTTGCTAGGAGGCTACTCTGATTCATGTGTTCTTCTTACTATGTAAGATATATACATGGTAGGTGCTTCCTAAACACTTATGAAAAGTAACACAAAATTGAAATATTTGGAAAATTGATTCATAGATATATATGTATATATATATATATTATCCCTGGGAACCTTAAGGGTTTAGGTTAATTGGGTCTTTGGGTCAATTGATCTACCAAAGTAATCAATACTTACTCAGGGTGCTATTGTGTTGTAGAGGGGTCATTAAAGAGACAAGAACTCTCTATTATTTATGTTGTAGGAAACAAGTGACAAGAGGATTTTGTTTGTAAAATTTTGTTTGGACCATAAAATTTAAATTAGGACTTTAAAATCTGTACAAATAAGTCCCCAAATAAGATGAAAAATAAAGTATGAAAATATTACACAAACATATATGTTACACACATATATACACATACATATATAGTTAATTACACACACATATATATTACACACACATATATACACATACATATATAGTTCATGCATGTATATATATTTTATATAAGTATATACAGAGGGTGCCAAAAAATGTATACACATTTTAAGAAAGGAAAATTGTATTAAAATTGTAATACTCAATATATACCGATAACAAAAAATGACTACAAGTCACATTTGACTTCTGCAATTACAAGAGATACTCAAAGTGGTTACCATCAGCGTCCAGACACTTCTGATGACGGCAAACTACTGCTTGAGCAATGTTGACCAAAGTGTCCACTCGTATACATTTTTTTGGCGCCCCCTTGTGTGTGTGTGTGTGTGTGTGTGTGTGTGTGTGTGTGTGTATGTGTGTGTGTGTGTGTGTGTGTGTGTGTGTGTGTGTGCATGGAAATAAAGAAAGAAAGAAAACATCTCCTTATAGCATGTTCTCACATCTTGGATACCTTATATCAAAAACCCACCTAAGGTTGAGTTTATAAAGACAGAACAAAGTATTTTCTAAGACTAATTCTACTTTATGTAACGATAGATGTGCATTGCACCATGCATATGATGCTGATTTGAATTGCTGTGGACACAATTATAACATAAGCAGAGTCTGTTTTATAGATGTGCTGCCTTAATTACTAATCAAACATATATATATATACTTTTTTTCTGCAGTATGCCATGGAACCTAATTATCTGCACATTTGGCCTAGAAATACCTTTATGATGATTGCACTTCCTAACACGGTAGTATAGAATTTTTTGTCAACTATAATTTTGCATCATAATTAATATTGTTCATGATTTACTTTTGTGCTGAGTATATGTATACCTAATTAATCTTGTCCTTATTTAGTCTATTTGGTGATTACATCTTTGAGACTGTGAGATTATTGAAGGAAAACCTGTAGTAATGCCAATTATTTACTTTGGAAAGGAGATTTAACATACATAGATGACTAATGGGGGCTTATCTCCCCCAAAACAATGTAGGAAAAGATGGCCCCAAAATAAAGCCAGCGAGATTTAGGTTATATACTAGAAAGTACTTTCAGCCTTTAAGGTTTATAGAACATTGGTATATAGGTTACTAAAAAAGAGTATAGCTGTTCTTTCATTAGACCCTAGAGACTTTTAAAAAATGTGTAAATATACAAAATACATTTATTATTATTATTATTATTATTATTATTATTATTATATAGCTATAGGTATTTCTCTGGTTGGCCTTTTTCTTTTTCTTTCTCTTGTTATCAGTCCTAGGGTCCAATGCCTATTCTTACTGTCTTAAAAGGAACAATAGAGAAGAAAGGAGAAATTAAACCCAACCAACCTAGTAGTAATCTAAGCCGTGTGTTGTTTTCTTGGTGAAAATACCTGGAATTTACAGTGTAGAGATTCTCCTAATAACCGAGAAGCTGGGGAGTAGCCCTGGGACTTGGCAGAGCTTTTCTTTGGGAATGAGGGGAAAGGCAAGGGTAACTTTTCTGTCTGCTTGGACAGTCCCCCCATGTGACCCTCGGCCACAACGAGAAGCCTGTAATTTAGGGATATACCTGTGTGCTGGCAGCACAGGCCTCAATTCTCTCTCACACTGTTCTTCCTCTTCTCACAGAACAAATCTTTCACGTGTACTTTGTTCATGCCCTTTGAAGAGTTTGAAAAGCTCCTAACAAGTAGAGATGTACTGGATTTCTTCCATAAGTACTTTCCAGATTCTGTTCCTCTAATTGGCGAGTAAGTTTCAAGATGTGCAATTGTGCCTTTTGCTTCATTGGTTTGAGTTATTCGAAATTCAAATAAAAGTTATGCCCGTATTTCAGTTTTGCTTAAATGTGACCGATTGTGCAGTGACCTCGACAAGAAGACGATGTTAGCAAAAGTCTGAGGGAAAGCTGGGCTGTGAGCCAGAAGCTAAACAACCCCAGCATGGCCAGTTTCTCTAGGAAAGAAAAGTCACCCAATGTCCTGAGGCTTTTCTGTATCCTGTGCAGAACCCTGGTGGATATGCAAATCTGTGGCATGGCAGGTACCGCCTGTAGCCTCAAGTCTCAAGTCTCCCTCGTACTAGCTGTGTAAGCTAGCCTCACATTAAAAAGGTGGTAATAATAGTACTGCCCCAAAGGGTTATTGTGATGACTAAAGGACACCATACCTATAAATCATTCAGCACAGAGCCTGGCACATACAAAGTTCCCCCAGATTGACAGCTAATTGTGTTTGCTTTCTGGTTTGTGACCCGTGACTGCCCTGGCCCATGTCAGCATCACCCACAATGTGGGCCTCGTCATCTGGTCTCACTCGGTGCTTCTGCTCTCACTGTCTCTCCCTCCTGGAAGCCAGCTCATTTTCTACCTTTAATGATGTCTTCGTGGAGGCAGCACAATGCTGCAGAAAGCATAAGATTTTTAATACTGCTTCTGCCCCTTACTTCCTTGAATCTCAGATATTTCATCCTTAAAATAGGTATCAATCTAGATACCTAACTATTAGGGTAGTTGAACTTAGATGAACAAAGATGAACTAACCATGTAAAAGGGATAGCAGCCTATGACAGATATTTTAAAATTGTCAGTTTTCATTCTTTACTGCGGACAAATTCAGTCTGTATTGATCTCTGCTTCACTTGACACTGAAGGAAAGCTCTGTACACCAAAATTTAGCCCTTATGTTCTATGGCTGTTTTTTTTGCCTCTCCAACTATATTTAAGATCCTGGAGTATATGTACTATTTCTCTATTTACAGCTTTCACAAAACTTCTGTAGATGCTTGACAAATACTAACTTGATTACAACTGTCTATTTTCAAATACATATACATTCACGTTAATTTTTATTTTGATCTGTTGTAGTTTAATCAGATACATAGTAGCATCTCAATTTTTCCACAGAAATCTAAAACACACCAACATAGTTGAAAATTGCATGACCCATGTGGATGATAATGAAATTTTCATGTCATATAATGCAGACATATTTCGAGTTATTGAAATACTGCCAAATCTGTTCTTTTGGGATGTGATTAATATTGTTGCAAACCAAGAAGGTAATTAGAACAATGGAATTTGGGGATAGCAGAAACTTCAATTTTTCCCTTTCCTGTTTTCTTCCTGGCATTCTTATGTATTTCTCAATAAAATCCTGTGGTAATAAAAGCAGTAAATGTGAAAGAATTATGCAATATTTAATACCCAACTTAATATCTTTACATTCTGATTATTTTCCTCTGAAGGCAAGCCCTGGCACAAGATTTCTTTCTGTTGCCTGCCCAGGCCATGATATCTGTAAAATGCTCTTCTTTTCACTTGAAATCACACTGTGTGCTGATGGGAGATGCAGCTCATGCCATTGTGCCCTTTTTTGGGCAAGGAATGAACGCGGTAAGTTCTTTTACCTTAGAAAGTCACTGAAATTTTTCTGGCTGAGTCTCAACTAAAACATCTCAAACAAGACTGAGAAAGACAAATACTACATGATCTCATTTATATGTGGAATATAAAAAACAAAATAAACAAAACAGAAACAGATTCAAAGATACAGAAACAAACTGAATACTTACTAGATGGGAGGTGGGCAGGAGGGCTGAGTGAGAAAGGTGAAGGGATTAATACCAATTGGTCATTACAAAATAGTCATGGGGATGTCAAGTACAGCAAGAGGCATATAGTCAATAATATTGCAATAACTGTGTGGTAGTACATGGGTAATAGACTTACTGAGATGATCACTTTGTGCGGTATATCAATGTCTAGTCACTGTTGTTTTGTACGCCTGAAACTAATTTAAAAAAAAAAAGTCTAAAACTATCCTCACATAATCTCTGAGAAAATCAATTCAGCAACATACCAGCTGTTTAACTAGATTGATCACTAAGTAGGGTCAAGTCTTGGATTACTTGATCCAGTAATTTAATTCAGAGAAAAGCATTAATCATAGAGAGTTTTCTGTGCAGTTAGAAAATGTATTTGTTGATAGCTTGAAATTTGGAAACAATTATCAGTAATTCAAGACTTAAATCTTAAAATATTTTTTCTAGAGGTTATACGTAAGTGTATAAATGTTAGGCTCAAAAAAAGAAAAAAAATCCTAAGTTGTATTTTATTTTTCTTCATTTTTTTTTTCCCCAAAGGAAAAGAAAACACAATTGACAGCATTAAATAAAACAGGTTAGATGTTGAATACTGTTGCTTTCATGGAAATTTTACCGTTCTGGCTAGAAAAATATTTCAGAAAAGAAGTAGCGTTCAAATATTGTGTGTGTGTTTAATGACTAACTAACAACTTTATTATCATATTTTTCTGTGTTTTGATTGTTAGAATATAGTTGCCCAAGTATAAATAGGTTGTGAATCTAATCAATTGTATTTTCCACAAAGTAGTGGTAACCATTTTGTTTTATAAAAACATAAGAACATTAATTTTAGCATAGTAGATAAGTGCCCAGTCTCTGGCATCAGAAGGCCAGGGTTCAAATCCTTACTCCAGGATATGTTCTTACACAACTCTCATCTCTAAATTCCTATAGCATTAACAGCCTATATAATTTGCATTTATTTGCTTCAGATGTAATCTTCATAACTGATGTGAAAATTATTTTATTTTTTAACTTTTACATATTTTTATATTGTCTCTAAAACTGTGATTTGAAATCCTAGAAAGCAGGAAACACAGCTTTTGATTTTCTTCTTTCCCACTGCATTTAGTAAGGTACTACATTTAGTAGTACCTTACTAATTTTGTGGAGTTCTTAATATTGAAAACTTGCTTTAATCTTGGCTTATAGGAACTAAATTAACATGAGAGTTCTAACCTGTCATTAAATGTCTCTAAATAGGAATCTTAAAGACCTGAATAGTTAAAATATAATTCTAATACTCATGGTAGAGCAAAGTTCTTGAAGAAGCAATGGAATCCATCAAAATGACGAGTAACTTAAAATTTTGATAATATTCCAAATCATTATACTTAATATATACATATAAATTGGACAAAGAGAAACTATCAAGCATGCAATTGATGGCCTTTTACAGTCATAATGCAATGCCAGGTGCGACTACTCAGTTGTGTTCAGACTAAGAGTACACATCCTATGAATTATACTCACTAATGGAAGGTCTGTTCAAAATTTCTAAGAAGCTTTTATTATTTCCAATTTTTTCCCCCCATTTTTTCTTATTTCAGGGCTTTGAAGACTGCTTGGTATTTGACGAGTTAATGGATAAGTTCCATAATGATCTTAGTAAGTAAAATTTCTCGAACGGATATGGCCTAGCCCTGCTGATGAAATGTAGGCCCACTTCTGATCCTGGATGACCACAAACCCATGGTCCAGACTTCCTGTTCAGGATTATAAATATTTCTGTTAAGAGTCTCTGCCACTGTTGTCTCCCATATCAGACAAGGAGCACCCAGAGAGGGAAACATAGTTTCTTTTAAGGTTTGTACATGGAAGTCTATGTAGCGATCCACACGAAGATAAAAGTTCTGAGACCAAAGATACGCTCCTTTGTCTCCCCTTCAGGCACCCGGCCTGAATCCCCTGCACTTTGCCCTCTGAAACCCTGTTAAAAGCCCCAGTGCGTTCTTGCTTTTTGCCTTATCAAAGATTGCATCTGATACTTCCATTTGCCTTTTGGTTAAAATTGATTCTGCCGATATATTAATTTCATAAATCTTGAAGTTTAAACTTTTATATGTAATTCTGAAATTATAGTAAACTAAATGTTTATACATAAGTGTATAAATGTTAGGCTCATCTGTAAAAGAAATGGCAAACAATAGCCTAAGAACTGGATAACTCTTACTGCTTCTCAGCATCACATGATCTCAAAGCCTACCTCTGAATTTAAACCTGTTTCAGGTAAGGGACAGAGTTAGAGAACTGGTTTTTTCAAGTCTCAAGTTTTGTTTTGTTTTTTCCATCTGTAAAGTGGAAATAATACCAATTCAGAAAGTTGTTGTGAAGGTTAAATAAACTGATTCGTGTGACACCTTAAAAAAAAAAAAAAAAGTCTATCCCACAGTAAGTTCACAGCAAATGTTTGTGATGATGTTATAGGAAGTCACTGGACTCAAGCATCGGTGTCTGGATTGGAAGAGAGTACAGATTCCTGGGCAAATTGCTTCTGGTTTTCTCCCTTTTTTTCCCCAGTCATCTCACTCAGGAGCTCAAGATCCAGAGGCATTTTGCTTCTTCCCTTCGTAGCCCTCGTGTGATTGGTTTCATGTGATAATGATGATGGAGGTGGATGGAGGGTTTGTGTATCAGAATATACTGTCAGTACTGGTTTTGTTTACTAGGGAACAAAGATAAAACAATAATAATATGGCAATAATAATCATAACTAATATCGCTGCACATTTCATATGTGTTGCCTATCTTCGTGATTTTAATGCATTATCTCATTTGGTCCTCATGAAATACACGAGGCATAGGTACGATTCTTGTCCATATTTTACAACTGAGGAAATTGAAGCTTAGATAAGAGTAAGGAACCTCCCCAAAGTCATGTAGCTAAACAGTGGTGAGACCGGGACTTTCACCCAGGTTCTTTGCCTTTAGAAATGGCTTCCTTAATAACTAGAGTTGTTTAGTCACATGAAAGCTATGTTTGTAACTAATTTATCAGTATTTATTCTGTATTTACCACATACCAGGTTAAGATTTCAAACATGAATAAAACATGGGCCCTGCCTCCAGGAGATCACAGAATAGTGGGGGAGCTATTGTTTAAGCTAATAAGGTGTGATGGATGCAATGAAATAACTGTGCATGGGGTACCAAGGGAGAACATGAAGGAGAATAACAAATTCTAAGCAGGACTGGAGGGGAGTCATACATATGAACTGCTTTCCATTTGTGAAATAAGGAAACAACCAGTGTAATATTGTATTATATTATATTATTATGTTATATTATATTATGTTATATTTGACCACTGTATATTATATTCATTTTATCATATTGTTATTTAATCACAATAGTAAATACCTATATGTTATTGCTGAGGATTCATAGTTTTCTGGTCATCCAACCTGGTTACCTATAGTTTTAAAAGGTTAGAGAGATCACTGGTAGAGAATATACTATTTAATTTTACCTGTGTAGAGCCAAGCACATTTTTATCAACTGTTTTGGAAAATATGTATTATTTAACTTGGTTTCTAGGTATGTGTCTTCCTGAATTCTCAAGATTTAGAATTCCCGATGACCACGCGATTTCAGACCTATCCATGTACAATTACATAGAGGTGAGTGAGAGGGTTTGGTTCTATTTCAAGAGATCATTTACTGATACTCTAACAAACGTTCTTTTTAAAAATTTTTCTTTGCTCTAGGCCCATCTCATGCATGCTGCAAAGAATAGATGCCAAAAGAACACACACACACGCACACACACACGCGCACACGCACACACACACACACACACACACAGCATTCCTTACACGTAGCTGGATTGTTACTATGTAGACAGTGACAATGACCCATACACATCATCCCCATCTACATTGCTGTGACATTTAGAGGTAACAAAGATGACAGAATATCTGGTTTCAATCTCTGATAATTCACAGGCTCAAACCTTAGGCAGTTAGTAATTTAGAATTAGTAATACACTGTTTTAATGAAAATATAACTTTGATATGTGTTAACATATTTGGAAAATCTAACAAATGTTAAATGGCATTTCCACTCTTAATGTTATAAGCTGCAAACTTAGAGAGTAGCATTGAATATCCTTTGGGGCGTTACGCACTGCAAAAAATATGCAATACTGAAGAAATTCATGGTAACAAGATTAATAATCTGAAAAAAAACACAATTCCATTTTGAGCCAGTCACATGAAAAAATCTCACCATAACATAGAGGAAAAACTGAGGGTTGCTAGATGGGAGGGCGGGTGGGGGTAAGGGGGAAGGTGAGGGGATCAGAAAACAGTCAGTAACCACAAGATGGCCACAGGGTTTTGAAAATTAATTTGGGGAATGTAATCAATAATGTTGTAAAGATTTTGTAGGGTATCCGATGGACACTTGTCCCATTTGGGAGACCACCTCAGGGATGATGTAGATGCCTGATCACTGCACTGTACACCTGAAGCTGAAGCTGAACAATAATGAATGCCAACTGTAATTTTATATATATATATATATATATGTTGTATATACATACAAGAAGCAGAGTACAGCATTAGGAATAGAGACAGTGGAAATGTAATGGCTCTGTACGATGTCAAAGGGATAGTGGATGGGGGTAGGGGAGTTCACTCAGTGTGAGGGATATAAATGATAAACGTCTAAGTATTGCTTTGTCATGTGCACCTGAAACTAATAAAAAAAAGAAAATAATAATAAATTTGAGAGAGAAGAAAATTTTAAAAAAGGAAAAATAGTCTCACCATAAATAGCTGTTGTTTTAGTTTTAAAACAACCAAAATGAAAAAATATTTTATAAGATAAATTTTAAAAAGAGTGTAGCTGTTTTCCATCTCTTTGGAAGACAGAAAGTAGTAAAGTGGACTTCAACTTGAGCAGAATGGTTTCATATATGGTGAAAGAAGTTCTATAAGATACTGAAAAGCTCATTCATGTATCTTCCCTGTGTCTTTAAAAATAAGACAGCTATAACCCAATATTTGTCCTGCATATGGAGTAGGTCAAGGTCAACATGGCTTTAAACAGATTCCTTCCCGTCATAAACAATATTCCAAGCCAACCAGGAAGTGACAGAAATTAGTCAAATCTTTGGACTAACAAAGGACCTGAAGATGCAGCTGAACAATCCCTTTGCTACAATAGAGTTCCCATAGTGACGCCTGAGCAAATAGCGTTCTTGAAAAGGTTTTGTGTAATTGCTCTTGAAAAGGTAATGTCCTATACTATTGACATTTATTAACAGGGATTGGGAATGACTACGGAAATAAGAATTTTTTTATTACTTGGTAATGAATCAGAATAAAGAGTATTAGTAAGTTGTGGTAAAGAAATAAAGGTCCTTTGTTCAAGGTATTCCTAAAAATTCTTCCATTATTACAGATGCGATCACACGTCAACTCACCATTGTTCATCTTCCAAAAGAACATAGAGAGATTTCTTCATGCTATTATGCCATCTACCTTTATCCCTCTCTATACCATGGTAAGGGTCTGAATTTAAGATGTTTCTTCATTTTAATCTTCTGTTTAGCCATTAAGGAACACACAGAACACTCTTTAAACTTTCTTACAGGTCACATTTTCCAGAATAAGATACCATGAAGCAGTGCTGCGCTGGCATCGGCAACGAAAGGTTAGGACAACTAAATTTTTTTTTTAATCGGATATATTAAAGTTCTATAAGATATTGAAAGGCTCATTGATATATCTTTCCTGTGTCTTTAAAAGTAAGACAGTTATAACCCAATATTTGTCCTGAATATGGAGTAGGTCAAGACAAATATGGCTTTAAACAGATCCCTTCCTGCTATAACCAATATTCCAAACCAACCAGGAAGTGAGAGAAATTAGTCAAAACTTTGGACTAACACAGGACCTGTAGATGCAGTTGAACAAACCCTTTGGTGCAATGGAGTTCCCATAGTGACATCTGAGCAAACGCATTCTCACTATTGTGTAATGGTTTTTTACTGCAGGCAAGCACAGAAATGATGTGACAGATACGAAATATTTGTCTTCCAAATAAAAAACATCCTGGGTACACAGAAGGCAGAGTGCCTAATGAAGAAAATTATAAAGAAGAGGCAAAGAGAGTGAGGGCTTTTGAAGAAAAGTTATTTAAAAAAATTGATGTTAATGTTTCTAAATTTTTTACTTCATTTCAGCAATGTGACTGTTTACTTTTATTTAGCAATTGGCTTTTGCCTTATGCAGTACTCTTATGGGTTTAATTTGTGAAACTGGACATAATTGAATCACTTATAAAACATAATCTAATTCCAATGTAATGCTATGTCACATTCATTTTGGGCAGTTGAACCAGAGAAGACAGGAAATGCACATTCTGATTCCTGATCTTTCTCATTGGAAATTTTACAATTCATTAATTCAACAAATAGCTGTATTTAGTGATGAATAAGAAGTAGTCCCTACCCTTCACATATTTCAGAAATGGGGGTGGGATAAGGGTGGGGGTGAAGATGGACAATTGCAGTGGAAAGGCACAGAGTGCCCCTGGAGGGCTGGGCCAAGACGCCTGGAAACTGAAGGAACCTCTTACATGTCCAGGATGGGAATGGCAACTATTTCAGTGGAGCTGGACGATAGCACATGCATATGAGAATGGCTAGAGGTGGTGCTGGACTGGTAAGCAGGGCCTTAAACATCTTTTTTTTAATTATTGAAATATAATTGACATATAACATATTAGTTTCAGGTATACAACAAAATGATTCAATATTTGTATATACTGCAAAATGATCACCACAATAACTTTAGTTAACATCCGTCACCATACATAGTTACAAAATTATTTTTTCTTCTAATGAGATCTACTCTCTTAGCAACTTTCAAATATGCAATACAGTGTTATTAACTATAGTCACCATGCTGTATATTACGTCCCCAGGACTTATTTATCTTATAACTGAAAGTTTGTACATTTTGACCCCCTTCATCTGTTTTGCCCACCCTACCGCCTGCCTCTGGTAACCACCAATCTGTTCTCTGTGTCTATATGTTTGTTTGTTTGTTTTTTAATTCCACGTCTAAGCGAGATCATACAGTATTTGTCTTTCTCTGTCAGACTTATTTCACTTAGAATAAACTCAAGGTCCATCCATGATTTCCTTCTTTTTATGACTAAATAATATTCCAGTGTGTGTGTGGAACACACACACACACACACACACATTTTCTTTATTCATTTATCTATTGATGGACACTTAGGTGGTGATATTTTTTTTTTTTGACTTGACACCAAAAGCAAAAGGAAAGAAGTAGGACTACATCAAACCAGAAAGCTGCACAGCAAAGGAAACCATCAACAATACAAAAAGGCAACCCATGAAATGGAAGAAAATATTTTTAAATCATATACCTGATAAGGGGTTAATATCCAAGATATATAAAAGATTCATTCAACTCAATAGCAACAAAAAAAAAAATCCAATTAAAAAATTGTCAGAGGGACTGAATAGATATTTTAGATATTTTTCCAAAGAAGACATAGAGATGGCCAACAGGTACATGAAAATGTGCTCAACATCACTCATCATCAGGGAAATGCAAATCAAAACCACAACAAGATGTCACCTCACACCTGTTAGAATTATAAACAACCTGAATATTAGCTTAAGGGAAACAGTGAAACTAAAGGAGCCTAATAAACTCAGGTGTGGATTTCAGAAAGATTCCTTTGCTGTGTGGAGAATGAAGGAATCAAGATTTACTCATTCAAAAATGAATAAAATAGGGTCCTTGCCCCCAAGGAGTTAAAAGTCTAATAGGAGAAAGAGACAGTGACAGGTAGTTAGAGTGCAGGACAATAAGTGCAGTAAAAAAGACCAGGATGATATGGGAGTGTACGTAACCCAGTCTAGAATGAGCCTTGTGTTGTTGATACACTGCAAGTGGCAGAGACACTGTGTTCAAACCCTTCAGGTATATATGGCTCCTGAGTCACAGAGGTCACCAGGTCCATCACTCTTCTCATGGACATTTTGTGCAGGGTCTGAGCAGTGACTGAATTGTATGTGGCTTTAACACAATGCTCTTCTAAGACAGAGTTAGTAGGTCTTTTTCTACACTGTGGGTTATTTTTGTTAATGGCTGTACAAAGGTTGACTGCTAAGAATTTCTTATACAGAACACAAGGATTCAGATGTTTCTGGAAAGAGAGAAAGGAGAAAAGGAGAAGGGAAGCTCCAAACTATTCACCTACAAGCCATTGCAAGACTAGTTAGGGGTCATGAAATTAAATTGCTGTTTCAGGTTAAAGAACAAAGGAAATTGTATACCCCTTGATCTAAGAATGAAGTCTATTTCAATATTTTAATCTTTGGACAAATAAGAGAGAGAGTTTTGCTGTCTTTACAGGTGATAAACAAAGGAGTCTTTTTCTTTGGAACACTGATAGCCATCGGTAGTGCCTACCTACTAATACGCTCCATGTCACTGAGACCCTTGGACTACTTGAGAAGACCATGGGATTGGGTCACTAACTTCCAAAATACAGGATATGTTTCCCTGCAAACTCCATGGAGTCACTAGAATAAATCTTCAATGTCATCAGCAAGCGATAGAAAGATCCTGAAGTAGCAAATATACTTGATTTCTCTGTAACCAAAACAAAGGATCAAAACCATGTTTCACATCATAATATTTATTTCACTAATGGAAGACGTTCGTCAGCTTAATAATTAAATTAAATGTAGAATTTATCTGTGTGTTCACTGTAATTATTTAAAAAGGGGGGGAGGATTTCCAGTCAAGATGGCAGAGTAGGTAAACACAGTTCTCACTTTTTCTCAGGACTGTCAATCACAACTAAACCACAGAACAACCATTATTGAGAATCACCTGAAGTCTAGCTGAACTGAAGCCCTACAACTATGGACATACAAAAGAAGCCACCTGGAGACTGGTAGGAGGGGCAGAGACGCAGAACAGGCTGGTCCTACACCCACATGTGACCGTTAAAAATCAGGAGGGATATCAGAGCTGCAGAGGATCCCCCCCACCCTGAGGAGTGAGGTGTCTCAGCCCCTCCCTAGCCCAGGTTTTCAGTGCCCAGGAGAGAAGTCCCCATAACTTTTGGCTGTGAAAACCAGTGGAGATTGTAGCTGAGTAAGACAGATGCGGCCACACTCCCAGGTGCTCCTCTTAAAGGGCCCGTGCAAGAACTTACTCACCGACAGACTCACTCACGCTGAGCTCCAGGGCTGGGGCAGCAGATTGAAAGGTGCCAGGGACAGACGGGTTCAGGTGGGGGTGAGACTGAATTATTTGGCTTTCAGGGTGAGGACTGTAGGGGCAGTTTGCTCCTGGATGGAGGAGCTGGCAGAAGCTCCTGCTTCTGTTTTTTGTTGAGCTCTCCCCCTCCCTGCGTGAAGACGCAGGCAGACGACATATGTGAGTCTTCATCAAACTGACTAACACCTTTCACCTGGCCCACCCTAGTGATTCTCTGAGACCCCGCCCTACCCAACTTTCCAACACATCCAAGCTGCTTCCAGTGGCTTTTCTATATAAACGTCCTGCCTTGGCTCATGGTGGGGACTTTCCTAAAATCTCTCAAAGGTTCACAAAACCTAAACAAACAGTATCTGGCTTCAGCATGTCCTGTACCTCTGGCTGAGCAGCCCTAAGCCTGGCTAGTGACTGCTGGCCTAGGTTGGCAACTTGGCCTCTCAAGGCACCTTCATATGGAATATTGTTTGGCCATGGAAGGGAATTGGTTATTGCAAACTGTGGCAACATGGATGGACCTGAAGGGTATTGTATTGAGTGAAGTATGTCAGACAGAGAAAGACAGACGCAATGTGATTTTGCTTATATGTGGAATTTAAAGAACAAAACAAACAAAACAGAAACAAACCCATAGATACCGAGAACATTTCGATGATTGCCAGATGGGAGGGAGGTTGGGAACGGGTGAAAAACGGGAAGGGATTACGAAGTACAAATTCGTGTTATGAAGTAGTCATGGGGATATAGGGTATAGCATAAGGAATATAGTCAATAATGTTGTAATAACTAAGTATGGTGTCAGATGGGTACTAGATTTATTGGGGTGATAGATCGGAGGAGGCTTGGGCTGACATAGTGAAAAAGGTGAATGGATTTAGGGGTACAAATTGGTAGTTGCAAAATAGTCATGGGGATGTAAAATAAGGCATAGGGAATATAATCAATTATATAATACCTAATATGGTAATAACTATTATGCCAGGTAGGTACTAGACTAGTCAGGGGAACCAATGCTTAAATTAGATAAATGTCTAACCACTACACTGTACACCTGAAATTAATACAAAATAATATTGAATGTCAACTGTAATTGAAAAATTAAAAGGGGAGGTGAAGGGGAATAAAAAATAAAAATAAAATAATTTAAAAAAAATCACTTTAAGTTGCAACATCCCCCACAACACTGCAGTTAAGTGAGGTCATTCTAAACATAGAAGGAAGTGCAATAACTAACACCTCACTCACTTTGGAAAAAGTTAGGCCCTAGAGTCCTCCAGGAAGACACTGACACACCTTTTTCTTTAAAAGACAAAATAGAGGTCACCATACGATTGACTCAACATGTGGGACTAAATATTACAATTTGCCTGACATGTTCACTACACTTTTCATCACCTGGATGATGGAACATAACTAAGCACAGGGCTCAGATTCACTTGACAAAACTAGAAGTATAAATGAGAAATTTGAGGGCTTTCTAGAGAGTTCAAAATGAATCCATTGTTTTTCCTACTCTTCAAATGCCAGTATTACCTTCCAAAGATTTCTTAAAAGGCTGTTAATGCCATACTAAGGAAGGGCTGCATTTACAAATTAAATATCTACATATATAAGAGAGTAGAAAGGAAACAAAGGGAGACAGTTTTCATAGAACTATGAAGCCATGTTTTTTTCATTTCCAACTCTTAGAAGCAATTTACTCACTTATTCTTGAACTTCATGCTGTGGCAGAACCAGAAATAAACTTGACTTTAAATGTTCATTTCAGATCACCCAGTGAGGAGCATCTCAGAGAAAAAGAAATTGCTTTTTCCTAATAACATGTGGTATTCTGATAATGGTCAGTGTGATTACCAACAAGTACAGTTTTGACTTCTTTTTCTTAATTGCTTTTAAAAAATAAAAGTGTTTCCTACTTAAAAAAAAGTTTTCTTTGGTTCCTCCTTCAATAGGCTGACTGAATCATTTAGAAGTCTTTAAACATGATTCATTATGAAGATGCAACATTAGTAGGACTGTCTTCTAAGACATAAAAATTAGACAACCAAATGAAATAATTCAGTTTCTTTTCCATATTGTCAAAGAAATCCTTGAGTTCTAATAATCCATGTTTAGTCTAAACAATGACCAATGGTAAAATGGCCTCTACACTAACACTATTAAATTATCCAGTGGATTGATTGAAGAGTAATCAAGATTAAATAATACATTTTATGAGTATAGTTCTATATTTACTTTTATCACCCTTCAAATGTAGGAACTCCTTTTCCAAATCCTGAACTCTTGGCAAAATTGTGGGAAATTATTAGAAGATCATCCTGCCATATTCATGTTTGAAATGATGTAGATGGAGATACCCATCTGCCATCAACACAATCTTTAGCATGAACACCCTCTACTAACGTATGATTGCCTATACCCATGATTACCTTGAAATTAGCCATCCTATTTTCTTTGCTGTGTGGCTCTTTGATAGTATCTTCTAGAGCTTGCTTAGCAGGACATTTGTCTGAAATGCCTCTTTATCATATTAACATATAGCAACAGTCTTTTGTTTCAAGTAAAGTTAGGGAATCAATTTTCTTTTTCACCCTAGAATTGTCTGTAATAAATTTGATGGGTCAAACATTTGACACGACAGTGAATAGAATCCAACACTACAGAAAATTCAAGATTTTTCTAGCTATTTCACACCTGTGTATGAGACAGTTATTTTTATAACTACTTATTTTTGAGAAAAATGTATTGTGTGCCTTGGAAATATATAGTCATTTAAAAAATACATTTGAAATGAAAAATTTCCAACATGTTAGAAGTTGATGGTGCCATATGCTCCTCGTACACCACAGTGGTTTTTCACTATGTAAAGCACCCATTGAATTAAAATAATTTCTTTGCTCAATTGCTTCCAGAGATTAGAGAGCACATGGGCAATTCGGATTTCCTGCTGGCTCACCGAAGTTCTTTTGATATTACATAGAATGGGGACTTCAAAACAGACCTCATAATGGAAGTCTAAAAGTAGTGTTCAATTTAAGTACCCATCTTTCATTATAATTATTTATTCTTATAAAGGTCGTATTTGGATTACATCAGCTTTAGATCCATTTTTCGTTTTGTCACCGTCGTCAACTGATAATGATTCATCACTGGTAATGATAAAAATGATGGAAGAAGAGTTAAAAGTCACTTTTTTCTTTGGCCTGTCCCTGTCTTTCTGTGACATCACAATGGGTCTGAGCCGTATTTCACTCCCGTCTGCCTGTCGGTTTGTAGCAGGCCTCTGGCACCTCAGCAGTCGGAAACATAGGAGCTGCAACAGGAATCTTCGAAACTGGGCAGAGAGAAAATAAAGCTGAATAGTAAGAAAAGTTTGGCCCTTAATCTGGATTAACATTCAAGAAAATTAGTTACATTTAATTTGGGTTGTTCTCTTCTATCTATTACCTGATGGGAGTGTGGGATTAGGTGTTACTCAGATCTGCCCAAGTAACTCTGGAGCTTTGTCTTTTATTTATTTTAATTCTTATTTACTAGACCACCTAGAACTATTTCAGTACCTCATACTCTTCAAGCTGCATGAACCTTCTATAAGGGCAGCTAGATCTGTTTTTCTAAGGGATTTTGAATGAAATTCACCCCACAAATCTTCAGTGAGCACTGTGCATCCTACTACGTGACAGCGTCTGTGCTACAATCTGGGGAGATTATGGGCTGCAAGGTCAGATAAGGCAGAGAAAACAGACTGATACACTCATGAATATTCCTTCAGTTAGGTGAAGATTTTTTTTTTTCTGTCAAGATTACGAATCAGTTGGAGAAAAAAAACACCGCAACAGAGAGTGCTAACGTTCACCAACACCCATGTTTCTTGTCTCTGTCCTGGGTGTAACACGATTTCTCAGCCCCCTTTCAGGGGCTCTTCCTTGCTCTTCCCTGTCTGTAACAACCTCGGGGGTCAAGGTCGGAAGATGGTCACATCACAACATGGAAGGAACTCTCATTTCTAAATGACTGTGTGGAACAGACCCCATCTTTCCACCATGTATAGTGGACCGTGGACTCTGATTTCAGCGAGCAATATGCTTTTCCTTGTTAATCTACGGACACGTTGGGGTTTTTTTGTTACAATAGGTAGTCTATCATGGCCAATAAAACATATACATAAAAAGTTACTTAATTTTTATCTCCTTTGTTTAGAGCAAAATAAAAGTGTCATACATGGACTTTCCCAGATCAGAAAATATCAATTAAAAATATAATAGCTACATTAATTTCTATCTTCTTTGAAGACCATTGATAGGCAACTTAACAATTAACTTATACTCACATTAAAAATATTTATTTGAAAAAAAATTTACTTGTTAGAGACTTTATGGATTCACCAAACTATTGTTTGGTATGTCAGATTAAGTGCTAAAGATATATTATTGTAAGTGTTAAGTAGGGTATGTATACCAGAAAAGTGCTTTCCCATATAAATGGTAAGCTCCTTGAGGATAAAGATCAGTCTTTCACTTATTTATTTAGTTGTTTTTGTTTATTTGTTTATTGCATCTTTTAGACTTCCTTTCAAAGTGTGTTTTTGGGAACCAGAAACATCAGGATCACGTGGGAGCTTTTGCTAAAAATGTAGAATTTTGAACAAACATTTTTATGCATTTTTTAAAAGATCTCCAGATGTGGTTTCTGCACCTTGAAGTTCCAAAAGCAATGATTTACAGTCCGTTAGCCCAGAAAGGGCACAAAAAATATTTGTTAACGTGTTTAAAATGTACTTGCTTGCCTGTTGAGGTGGTAGTCCATAAAATAAGGAGGCCTTATACTTCCTTAATAAATTAAAGTTATAATTCATCTCACTAGAAAAATCCACATGTGCAAATATTCAAAAAGTTTTATTAACAATTTCAGGGGTTTCAAAGGCTCTCTTGCAGCCAATTACTAAGAGTTAAGAAATTCTTTGGTTCTTAAAAACTCCAGGTTAAACATTTCAGGTTCAAGGCAACATGAAAAGGAGGGAAAGAGCATCAGTGAAAGGAGATTGAAGCCATATGAAAGTAAGCTCAGGAGAGAGTAAACCCACATTCAAGGGAAAGGAAAGGTCTAAGAAGAAAGAGGAAGATTTAGTGGTGAACATTATCAGGTTGATATACAAGTGCCCTCTTCTTCCAAACCCTTAGGCATTAGAAGTCAGAGTAGTTATTTTGTGTGATTAATATGACCTGCTACTTTAAAATTCCAATATTGTAATTAACCACTATTCATAACTTAAATTCTCTGATCTTTAATCTTTGTAACTTAGAGGCTCAGCCAGCTTCACATCAATCAAAACGAGGGCTCTAGCAGACATGACGGACAGCCATCACGTCAAAACCTTTCTACTACAGAAATAAATGATAGACTTCCTAACAGATCTGGAGGCAGTTTCCTGAGCCAAATTAATCTTAATATGTGTAGCCAAATTAAGCTACACATTGGCTACACATGTGAATAATAACCCAACTAACTGCTAGTGGTTCCTGTAACCCCAAGTGAGGAGGGATAAGCATGGCTTCTGGGATTCAAGAAAACAAGGTTCAAGTTCAGGCACCAACACTTCCTGGATCAGGCAAGTTATTTAACTTCTCAAAACATATTTCATAATCTAGAAATAAAATAAGGAATGCTATTAGTGCCTACTTCATGGACTTTTGTAAAGATAATAGGTGTAAGCCACATGGTACAGTTAGAATTTTAAATGTACATACTTGCTTTATTTGCCATGGTCTGGAACAGACACACAATCTCCAAGTCATGTCTCTATTGTTAAGTTTCGTTGTGGCTGTTATTGTTACTAAACATAAAATGTTTTCTGATGATTCGAACATTAATTTTAATAAAACTTTACTTAACAAGCATGGACTCCCAATGGTAGTTCTCGAAATTATCATTTTCTTTGGGAATATCCTATTTTTTTTCTTGAAGCCTTTACTTTAGTGTAAAATTCTTAAGTTTGGCTTTTATCATTGAAGCTACTCTGAATTATTTCTGTAAAAGCATCATATGTCCCAGAGTGAAAATAATCAGTTAATTATAAAGCTTACCTTTCTGATCATGAAGATATAAATAACTGGATTATATACAGTGCTCGATTTAGCAAAGAGATACGAGACAATAGACACTGTTGGAGTGACCACATGTCCATAACCATTAACCACCAAGAAACAGATCACAATATAAGGCATCCAAAAAGTCAGGAAGGTGACTATCATGAAAAAGCACATTTTGGCTACTTTCTTTTCATATCTTAAAATCTTGATCACTTGAATTGTCTGAAGATCTTCAACACAATGAAGCTGCAGGAAGAAGAAAGAAAGGGCTGAAAAACGAAAGAATCACTTTTGTTGGTGGTTTTCCTAAAAGATATTCAGACACTGTTCTTGGCCCCACCTTAATGGAGAGGGAACTGAACAGGGCCTTGGAAGGCTGACTGCTGGTTCCGCATCTGAGCCCAGCCTTTAATCTCTCTGGGCCTCAGCCTTCTCACCTTTAACATAGTACATTGAACTACATAGCCTCTTACATCATTTAGTGGATTTTTAATGTGTTCTAATTGAGTTAAAGAATAAAATGGATTATTTTGCCTAGATCTTCATGTCACTAAAAGACAGCCTGAATGAGTCGTGATAAACTGGAAACAATTTCTTCATGATCCTGGAAACTCTTTTATCCAGAGCATAAGCCTCAGATTCTCAAACCAGGAAGCAAGCTTGTGATGTCAGGAGTTCTCCATGGATAAGCCTACAGCTAGTCTTGAGAGGAACTTAGTTCCCAAATGAATTCTTGCTAGAAGCTACTGTGACTTCCAATTCACAGCTAATGACTATAAGGGATTTGATGAGTAATTTGTTTGTTACTAGTTTCATCAGGGCCTTGGTTGCAGAAGAGAGCACTTAGTAAAACCTAGGTACCTCCATTTCTTTAAAATCAGCATATCTACTCCTCTTTTGTCCCCATTAAAGTTATTAAGGAGTAATGGTCTACAGTTGTAAAGTTCTTTGAGTTTCTCAGATGAAAGTTTCTTTGGAAGTTCCTCCTATTTTTAGTATGTGTTATTAAAATGAGAGGGAAAATATTTCTTTACACCAACAGTATGTTCTTAAATAAAATGGTTATTTCTGACAATACTAAGACCATTGTCATGCAGGGTGTCAGGCGAGGTCTCTAGTGCCGCTCCCCGCATAAGAACACCCATGGAGCCATAGATAGGGGGTCATACCACTATAGTTTCGCTGGCGGCTGGGTTGGAGACACAGGAAGCAGGAGCCACACAATCCGCAAACCGCCATCCACTTTTCTCTGCCAAACGACGTCACTTGCAAAATGCAATCGCCTCTCTGCAATCCGCAATCCACTCTCTACCCTTGCCAGTGCCCAGTTGCTGCAAGCGTAGCCACGGCAGTTATATTAGTGGCCAATGGCTCACTGGTTACAGCTGACGGCCAACTAGCCACAGCTGATGGCCATCCAGTCACAGTTGATGGCCATTTACTACCTGAGCCAGCACCTTTCCATGTGAGGCCGAGAGCCCGGAAACTGCACTCCTGGCTCTGTTCCCACAACTGTTGTGCTATAAAAAAAAAATGCTTTATAGATTTTTAAAAAGTATGTATCAGCATATTGCTGATACTTAGTATATAATTTTTAACTGGGAAATTTGTTGCATTTCAACAAACTATATATTCATTTTATTTCTATCATCAAAAAAATTAAGGAAATTTTCAAATAAATCAGTTAGAACATGTGCTTATTGTATTTTAAGTATATTCGAATTGATATATCTAAATTACTGATATCTAAAATTATATTTAAGAAATTATATTCTTACTGGAATCATGTATACATATTGACAAAGAATAGAAGAAAACATGGATAATTAAAATGTTTGATTTTTTTTAGAGTAGAGAGAATGTGTGTGTGTGCAAGTCAGTGCTAAATTTCTGGTACTAATATTATCTGTGTGTGCAATTCTATTTGAAAAGAAATTATTTTTTAAATGTAAAATTATTTTACTTTCAGAAACGAACTTTTCTGGACGGTGGATATTTTTCCCAAGAGTTTTTAAGAAGCTTGTAGAGTTCTAGTAAAAGCTCTAGATTTAGAATTAGATCTGGGTTCATATCCCAGATTCACCACTTTTGTTCCCTGTGTGATGTTTTACTCTATTACCTTCTCTAAGAATAAAGACTAAAGGAGGTTAAAACAAATAACTTATTAGTGTTAACAGAAGTTGGGTCTCAGTTCCACATGTATGACTTTGTGGGATTGTTTTCAAGATTATTTATTTATATTTGAATTATATTAGAAACAAGTATACTTATATATGTATATAGTTTTTTTCAATGACACTTGACAGTCAATATTATATCAATTTCGGGTGCACAGCATAGTGGTTAGACATTTATATAATTTATAAGGTGATCCCTCGGTAAGTCTATTTATTACCATATTATAGTTATACATAGTTATTACCATATTACTGACTATATTCCCCATGCTGTACTTTACATCCCCATGACTATTTTATAACTACCAGTTTGTACTTATAAATCCCTTCACCTTTTCATCCTATCCCCCAACCCCCCACCCATCTGGCAACCATCAGTTTTTTCCCTGTATCTATGAATCTGTTTCTGTTTTGTTCGTTTATTTTGTTTGTAGATTCCACCTATAAGTGAGATCATATGGCATTTGTCGTTCTCTGTCTGACTCATTTTACTTAGCATAACACCCGGTAGGTCCGTCCATGTTGTCGCAAACGTAAGGCTCCATTCTTTTTATGGCCGAGTAATAGTCCTATGTACTTTTATAACACTATGGGATATTTGGAATCATGATTCCTCAGCGTTTCAGTTAACTACTGACATAACCACATCCCAGTGATCTGTCCCCCAAGTCCCCACTGTCAAGGGCCCAACATTTTTATCTGTACTGGGACAGTCAGTCCTCATCTCTCACCATTTATCAAAGCAAAGTGCTCATTTCTCGCTTTGGAATTGCGTGCATGCTGGAGAAGTTAACTTAAGAAAATACTGGTCTATACTTCCCCAGTTCCTCTCTGGTGTAAGGAGAAGGTCCTGACTAATGTTTCAGATTATGGGGGCTGGTATATGTGAAGTTTCCGTGATGAGTTTTCATTTATCTCTTGTCCTCTTTATTTCATCCCTGTCTATTCTTTCACTTTGCTCATTCAACATTTTCTGAATAAAGAGCTCTATGTCATGTCTCACCCTCTGTATTCAATCATTTGAGGGTATTTTTTAAAATTGCTGTGGATGGAGCAAGAGCATAGGCACCGCTGTCAGATTTGTTCTAAGGATGAACCACTTGAGACAAATTTCCCGCAAGCCCCTCTAGGTGTCCTGTGCCGACATAAACGGCAGGTGCCCAGTGCTTGTTGATTCACACGTCTGTAGGTTTTCCTACTTCACGTGTCCTCATTCTCACGTGCGTACCAGTGTCTCCATTGCTGCTATGAGACACCCCTCTGGATAAGGAAATAGAGTCAATTGCTTGCACAGGGTCTGTGTTTTACTCATTGCACAGTCTAGTCAAGTCTCTTTGTTCTTTCACCACTTCCCTTTCCTATGCTCTGTTTCTCACTCCAAAAATAGTCACTGATTACCTATTATATGCAGGTATTATTCCAGCTGTAAGTGAAAAAAATAAATAAGACTGTGTCACTTGTCTTGAGGAATTAACTCACTATTGGGTGAGGGTGACAAGCACACATACAGACTGCTTCCATGAGTGATACATGCCATGAGGAGGCAGGGAGGCGAAGGGAGTACACAGGATGGGTAATCAATCCAGAGGTGGGTCAGAGCAGAAAGATCCTGAACTTAGCCTTCTGAGGTGAGTGGGAGTTAGCCACGAAAGGAGAAAAGACAGAAGAATGTTCCAGGGAAAGGCAGCATGTTAACACAAAAAGGTAGAAGAGCACATGTCAAATACTGGGAACAAGAAATACTGCAGTTGGCTGGATCCTGAGGTGGCAAGAGAGGAGGGAATGTTAAGAAGTGATGCTGGACAGGCAGACAAGAGATGGTCATTCAGGACCTGGACGTCACACTCAGGGACTTTGTTTTTAATCATGAAGGCAATGGAACCCCTAAAAAATTTTAAGCTAGGCAGTGGCATGAGAATATCTACATTTGAGAACAATGCCTCTGGTGGCAATGTGGAGAAAATGGACTAGAGGAAAGCAAGAATAAAAGAAAAAAAAAACTAAGGTGTTTTTGAATTGAGTGTGTGGCCGTGGGAGAGAGGGGAAAGGGCATATGGAAAAATGCTTGAGGTTGAATAGATTAAAAAGTGACCATTAGTTGGGTAGGGGGGAAAGAAGGATGGAGAGTAGTCAAAGACTAGTCCCTAATTTCTGGGTTAGGTAGCTAGGAGTGGTGACCGTTCACTGAGAAAGCGAATAGAGCAGTAGCAGATTTGTGGTGAAAGGTGACCAATTCATCTTCACATATGTTGAATTTGACGAGTCTATGGACCATCCAACTAGAAGTACTTAATAGGCAAGTGACTGTGAGCATCTGATACAGGTCAGAAGAACAACCTGATCAGCAACAGAGATTTCAAAGCCGCCAAGCTATTGTTAGAAGGAGAAACCCTGGCAGTATATGAGATTGTCCAAGGCTAGTGTGTGACATGAGATGAGAGCCAAGAACAGACTGCTGGCAAGTCCCATGCAAAAGAAGCCCTTGAAAGAGACTTAAGAAGATGGGCCAGTGAATCAGCAATAAAGACAGGAGAGAATGGGGTCCTAGAAAAATGGGAGAAGAAATGCAAAGTGGAAGTTGTCAATAATTCCAGAAGTCTCAAATACCACAGATGCCAGAAAAAATAGAAATGTGTCCACTGGATGTAACATTTGGGAGGCCATCCGTGACCTTAATGAGAGCGGTTTCTAGGACAGTGTGCTAGAGGAAGAAGGTGCTGATCTGCAACGGGTTGAGAAATAAATTCTAGGTGAATTTACTAAACCACAAACTCTTTGAGGCAGGGACTATACCTTATTCATTGTATCCTCAAAGCTTAGAAAATGTCTTGTGTTTCCATAACAAAGTACCATAGACTGATTGGATGAAATTTATTTCTCACAGATCTGGAGGCTGAGAAGTCTCAGATGAAGGTGCCAGCAAGGCAGGTTTCATTCTGAAGCCACTTTTCTTGACTTGGAGATGACCACCTTCTCTCTGTGTTCTTATATGGGGGGGGGGGGGGGGGAGAGAGAGAGAGAGAGAGAGAGAGAGATCTGGTCTTGCTTCCTGTTATAAGGGCACTAATCCTATTGTAAGAGCCCCAAAGACCACATGTCTCAATACCATCACACTGGGGGTTAAGGCTTCCACGTGAATTTTGGGAGAGGACACAGACATTCAGTCCGTAATTGTTTCATTTTGGATGCTGAGTAAATATTGGTCAAATGAATGCTTATTGAGTGATGATGTATCACCAAAAGCCACCAATGACTCTTTGAGTTAGCAGTGATGAGGAGAGAAATAAAGTGATAACTAGAGGGAGATAAGAGTATATTTTGCTTTTGTATTAAAAAGAGCCAGTAGAAGGGAGAGATAGAAGGTATAAGTGAAAGAGAAATTATTACTTGACAGAGGTCCCTGGGACAGAGAATGGCGTAGGGGGAATAACCAGAATACAGGATCAGTTTGGTCCTAATAGACCTCTTTCCCATTGCCCTGTAACTAAAGGGAGGGGTCTAAGAATAAATATAAACATAGAGGTTTGTATAAAGGGAGGCAGGGAGTTGAGGAGTTTCTTGATGATATCTTTATTTTACCCGATTAATAAGAAGCATGATTATTTGATAGAATGGGGGGAAGTAGAGCAAGAAATTAAAATGAGAATTGAGAATTTGTAGTAGCAATTGTGTAGAAAGAGTGGAGCATCTTATTATGAAAGGATTGCTAGACACTGCTGAGAGGACATCTGAGTATGGACACTGGAAATCTGGTGTCGTTTTTCTCCAGCTCCTCTCTAATTTGACTACAAGCATGCGGAAAACAGGTAATTGCATTGACCCAAAGATTTCTTTTTTTAACAAAATAGATGTGTGTGAAGAAAGTTGGATCATGGAAGTTCAGGACAGTGGGTCATGATTTTAAATGATACATGTGACTAACTTTGATTTAAAAAGAGATAGAGGTGAAAGCTAGAGGGGTTTGGCAGAGTGGGCAAGAGGTTTGATGAAAGAAGTGAAAGAAGAGTAGGAAGAAGCATCAAGTGAGCAAAAAAACATATACGGTTGAAGTTAAACACTGGAATATGGAGTGTGCCCCACATTCTGTTACATCAGATGTCCTTCTTGCTGCACCCAACAGGAAACCTGTTAGTGGTCAGTGCTGGCCTTTATGACTCAAAAATGATTTGCCAACAAAATATCTGTATTATTATTTAATGGTTTTATGTGACCTTTGAATGAATAAGATTATGGGACCTGTGGAGTTCCTTTTGTTAGAGTTCTTAAATTCTAAGAGTGCTGGAGACATAGGTTTTTCTGTGTGTGAGGTGTTTTTTTTTGGTTTTTTTTTTTTTTTTTTTTTGGTTTTTTTTTTTTTTTCTGTCTAGAATGCCTTTCCTTCCCTATTCTGTTAGAGAATGATGGTGTAGAGAGAAAAACTGTTATTCCTCATTGGTCTTTCCAGAGAGTGACTCATAGTGCAAAATTCTATAAAACGGGAAGTCCCCTCCAGCTGCTCCAGCTGTGGGCAAATACTCATCATGGAGGAAGTTTGATTCTCCTCTACACAAAATTTTCTACCCTGGACACGGTTTGGGGGAGGGGCATTTGTAGTCTTCAACTCACCATTCGAATGGAATACAGAATATGGCCATAGCAATGGGCTGTGACACCCACCGGCACCACCAGGCAGCCAAGGAATAAGAGAAGCACGAAGGAGGAATCGTTGGCATCCTTGGATTTCCAGTCCACAGTGCAGCCTAGTCCATGTGCATCCAGGATATACCTGTTCCAGCCTAGGAGAGGGGCCCCTGACCACGCCAGTGAGTACAGCCAGATATAGGTAATGGCCCTCCAGGCCCAGGAGAAATCGATCACTCTGGCACGGACCACGCGAATGTAACGTTCATAGGCCAGCACAGTGAGGGTGGTCATGGAAACAGTGCCTGCGGGAAGAGAGAGTGTGACAGTGTAGCATGGCACCAGGGAACACAGATGTCACAGAGGCTACGTTCTCCACTGGAGACTCCTGACAGTGTGTCTGGAACCAACATAGTGCTCTAAAAGCTGAAATATCTGAGAGGAATCATGCCTCACAGTCCCCAGGAAATTCGAATGGAAATATATTTACCCATAAAAGAAAATGTGGAATAGAAAATGGTGTGTGGGTTGCAGCAGGACAAAAATAAAAGCCTTAAAACCCACCTGCCCCCATGATGCAGCTGTTGTGTTATGTTTTCTGTAGAGAGAAACTCGAGCAAATCAGGGAGAAACAGTAAAGTGAGCGTCTCTTTGCTTTTTCCTTCTTACAGCTGTGTCTGACTCAGCTATTAGAGATAAAGTCAAAATGGGTTCCACAAATGTGAACCGACCAAAGAAATGGAAAAATTACACAGGGAGCTGCCGTAACCTACCTGCTAGCAGACGGCAGCTGATGGACAGTTCACATGCAAGGATTGCTGGCAAGGGAGTGAAGTCTTCTGCACTCCCACAGTCTTCATTTATACCTCTATTTTACAGTAAATACACCTTAACAATACTACTTGTTTATTTCCCTGCCTCTCCCCAGAATGATTCAGTCACTTCACAAGCTCCTAGTGACCACCTATGTGTGCCGGGTACTGTGCTGACACTGGAGGTTCCATAATAACAGAAACTCAGAGCTCTAGCTGACTGGAGGGAATGCATGTGTAAACACCTGTAATACTGTACAAGGTGTAAATACTATACAATCCTGATACATTGTATCTCATTCATTTCTGATACAATGCATTGTGGGAATCAAAGAAAATGGGGCCTTTGTGAACAAGGCAGGAGAAGCACATTCCGGGAAGAATGAAGAATTATGTACCGGAGCATCAAGGCCATTACCGAGTCTAAAACGACGAGAGAATTCAGATGCCAGGGTTCAGAGGACATGACAGGGAGATAAACTTAGAAAGAGCAGATGAGGCTATACCGAGAAAGACTTTTAATTTCTTGCTAAGGTTTTTTGTTTCTTTTTGATCTTTGGGAAAACAAAAAAAACCCCACAACTTTTCCTATATACAAGAGTAAATTATGAGTCTGTTCCTGTCATGTTTTTAAGCATGAAAGTGACAATGGTTAAGTTCTCCATTCTTCTTCCCCCATTTTTCTCTGAAAGGATACTCATTCTAGCAGTAGTACAGAACTTGAAACACTGCCCCATGCGTGGAGACCAGCTTGCAGGCAGTTGCAATAGTCCTGGCAAGACATTATGGGGTCTGAAGCCGGGTACCTTTAAAGGTATGAACGAAGTCTGGATTCTAGAGACATTGAGCAATTAGTATCAACAGAATCCATCGGTTTATGGAATGTGAAGAGTTGAGGGAAGGAGAAAAGTTGAGAATAACTTTAAAATACATGATAGGGAATATAGTCAATAATATTGTGACAACTATGTATGGTATCAGATGTGTACTAGACTTGTTGGGGTGACCACTTCATAAGTTATATGAATACCTAAACACTGTGTTGTACACCTGAAGCTAATACAAGATTATGTGTCGACTATAATTGAAAACTAAAAACAAAATTTTTTTTAATAAAATTTTTTAAAGGAATAACTTGGAGATTTCCAACCTATATGATGAGAGCAGAGTGATTACATTAATAGAGGTAAAACCACAAGGTATATGATAAAACTACAGAGGAGAAAATGAAACTGTGAGTTCCCTAGAATACATCAGCATAAAATGAGTGGGTCAAAACAGGTTGTAGAAAAATTGTTCTAATGGAGAATGAAAACAAGACTGGTATCATGAGAAGTAGAGTAGGGGTGTGGAGAGCAGGTTTTCAAGAGGCCTGGGAGTGGGTCCTAGCTCCCCACTAGGTGGTTCTGTGACTTTGGCAATTCATGCAGTCTCTTCAAACTTTAGTTTTATTTTTGTTTTCATAAAATTGCAAATCCCTTCACATTACAAAATTTTGTGATTTTACAATTATAAAAGTATCAAATGAAGAGATCCTACACCTAGAAAGCAGTTGACAGAACATAGTTAATATTCATTTATACCACGACAGGTTTGGGGTTTTTTTTGGGGGGAAGGGCAGTATTATTCCCAGTGTCTGTTACATGTGGCTATCAATAAGTGCTCATTGAATAAAGGAGTGAATGTTCAGTAAATACTTAAGTGACTGAAAGAAAAGACTGGGTTTTGGAATATGATATAGGAAATACTCCAGAAAGCAGTGATAAAATAGCAAAGAATAAACTTAAATTCATAGGTAATTCTGGGGACAAGAGAAATATCAAGTTTGATGTGTTGTCTTCAAAAATAAGAATCTATTTCCACCTTATTAAATTTTTCCCTAAACGTTATTTATCATCTTTTAACTGAGTATATTTCTAGAAGAAAATCTAGAAAGCTAAAGATAGTGACATAGTAAGTTCACTCTAACAAAATACTGTTTTGTATAGTTTACAAACTTTCTTATTAAATATAATATTTAATGATATATAGTTGCCTTTAAATGTTGAAATACAGTTTGGCCCTCAACTTTTAGTTAATTTACCTTGAATATGATTTGGTCCTTCAAAGGTAAGAAAACTTGCTGCAAATAATTGCACTATGTTGTAGGTTAGCAAATTTCAGTGTACCTTACTGATGAATAAATGAGTTCTTATGATTAAAGCAATAAGCTGATATAATTTTAACTTTCATTCATTCATTCAATATTTATTGCTTATCTACATGTGTCGATCACTATGCTAGAAAAGAGGTATAAAGAGGTGAGTGAAACAAGTGCCTCATGGAACGTACAGTGCAGTGGGCAGCAGAAATACTTCTAATTAAACACAGAGCATCATGTATCTCCCCAGAACTCCACAGCTAGTCGGACATCTAGAACCCTACGAAGTTTCCTCTGCTCTGCCTGAAAGATCTGCACATCAGTATATCTGAAGGTGGGCATATCAGAATGGTAGGGGCGATGGACGGGGCGGTGCCTGCAGACATGGTTACCTAGCTGCTGACGCTGAGCCCAAGGCTGCAGATAATGCAATAGTATTGAAGGAGTCCCGGTGAGGCTTCCACATCTGGCGGAGGGTCAGAGGGACAGTGGACGTGTCAGCACAGGAGAGTCCGGCTCCCTCCCCCAACTGCAGCAGACCCAGGCAGCAGCAGTGGAGATGCATCTCCCGCCTCCAGTGGCACCAGCGGCCATCGGGAACCAGGCAGCAGCATCGGAGGCTTATGAACCCGGCTCCCACCCGCCCACCACATCCCCCGCCACGGCGGTGGTGCCCTGAGACCCTGGTGACTTGGACACAGCAAGGGCACCCACCACCCAGGGGGTGACACCTCCCCACAGCCACCCTGGAGGCATAAGTACCGCAAGAGAAAACAAAAACTTTCACTATAGCACCATCTACTGGAAAACAAAAGAAAAACCTCTAATCATCAACCTGCTGAATTGTTAAAATAAAAAGGGTACCTAAATAAGAAAAGTGTTCACTAAAAACGCCCCAGAAGAACAACTCATCAGATGAATTATAAACAAAGAAATAAATAATTATGAAACAAAGTGATTAATTTTATAATAGAGGGTTGTTTGGGGGGGCCAAAATCTTGGATTCAATTCCAATTTCTACACATAATTACCACAACTCTGGAAAAATTAATGAACATTTCTGAACCTCAATTTTCCCACCAGTAAAACAGGAATAATTGTACCAAAATGCTGTGTGTGTGTGTGTGTGTTAAGTGACTGTATTAGGTAAAAGGGTCATATGAATGTATTTAGTAAAATGGTAATATAGACGGTATTATTATTATTATTGAATAGTTAAGTATCTGGGAGCAACATTCCTGTAAGTGGTGGAAAGTTGGCAGAAGGCACAGGAGGGGGTTGAGCTCCGGAGCTTGAATGTCTGAGTCTATTAATAGGTACAAATGCTCCAGAACAAAGTCATTTTCCCCCTTTGGCCACTAGATGTCCGCATTGAATAGCTAACTTACAGTTCAATGGTCTAAACTGGCTAAGTTTACAGCAAACGGAACAAGTGCTTAGAACCGGTACTGCTTGGATCATGCCCCCGATCTGTTAATCCCTAGCGTTAGATTTAACAGTTAATATCACAAGGTCCATGCCCTCAAGGAGCTCACACCCCAGAGAAGGGGTATAAGGAGAAAGTCCAAGTCTGACTGTAGGAGAAAGAATATCCAATTGGGAAAAGACTCTCTGGGAAGCAGGCACCACCTGATCACTCTTGAATCTTACGCACATTTTAACCAGGCAAATAAAGAGGGGTAGGGAGAAAGGGCTGTCAGCTCTGTTCCGGAGAGGAAACAGCTTATGTAAACACATGGAGACCTGACAGAGCGTGCACCATTTGGATTCCTGCAAATAATTCAATATGGTAGAAGCAGAGAGTTCTAGTAAGAGGAAAGTAAAAGGCTAGGGACTCTCCCAAGAAGGCCCTTACCTGCCAGGCAAAGAGCTTGGAATGTATCTCAAGGACTTTGAGGAGCCAATTGAAATGTTTTTGATTATAATGCTATGTACACGTGACCATATTTCTTCTCAAATAAAGAATAAAAATCTTGGAGTAAACATGGTCACCCCTGTAATTAACCAAACACTAAGGTGAAATGATGCTTAGAAATTGTCCCAGTCAGATTTCAATAAAAAGAAAAAATGTCCCTAATGGAAAGTAGCAAATATAGTTTAGAAGAACATAAAGCAAGACCAACTTCCTGCACTTTTTTCTAAGGGATTCCTTTTTCAACTTAAAACATTACTTGACAGTCATCACTTAATAATTTTTGACTATTAAATAAACCCTATAAAGTGTTCATTTTATGGGTGATAGCAAGTCTAATAGTATTCCTATTAGATTTGTCGTCTCTTGTTCTCCAATCACAATAATAAATTGAAAACCTTAGTATTTCATATGGTAGTTTATAATTTTCAAAGTCCTGTCCCATGTATTTTTCTCAGATCTTCGCAGACATGTGAGGCAAGAAAGGCTCCTTATCTCCATTTAAGAGTGTGGTACAAGGGGCTGAGATTCACGACTAACCTAAAGTCACAAGATTAGTGAGGTTTTGCTTTGAGGAGAACCCAGATCTTCTGCTTGTCTAGAACTCTCTGTGGATTCTCTCTAGAAACATCCAATAAAGTGAGTTGGTTGTGATTGATGGAGAAGCTTGAGGTCTTTTTAATTCTATGAAAAAATTCAATACATGAATAAATTATGGGATAGCCATGTGACTCCACACCTGCAATAACAATTCTAGTTCCTCAGTGTTCTTTCCTGGATTACTAACCTGACCCCGAGTAAAGAAAAGTTGAGACAGCCGAGAAGAGCAAATTAAAAATATGAGGGAATCTCAAGGGACCGAATTAAATCTGAATATAGTCATTTATCATTTATAAAGCTCTCAAAGGAGCTCAGACTTTAGGTTTTACAGCAGGTGGTAACATTGGTTCCATTTCAAGTTCCATTCTATTACCATGCTGTTGACTAAAGCAGAGTTTTGAAACACAGCCAGAGGACCAGTCACTTTTCTTGCAAGAATACATACAACACATTCAGCTGTAATTGTGTGTGTCTGTAAGTAACTAGTCCGCTAAAAACTATGACATGAGATACCTCAGGACAACAAAAGGAGAATTAAGAAAGAAGAGAAGCAGCATGTTAGACTGTGTTAAGGAAAAAGGTAATTGCTATATCCTGGGCAGTGCATAATGGGACAAAATGCTTAAGTTTAAAATACACATTTGTGAGGTGGCAGCATATAAACCCCATCTCAGTGACTAGTGTGGGGCAGTTCAGATTGGCATGAAAATATCATTTCCTCGAAAGTCTTAGTTATCCAGAGCCAAGAATGTCAAACTAAGAAGAGCTAAGGAAAAATTGGAGGTGGGGAAGGGAAAGTTTACAAATAGGAAGTATTTTGTCTAACACAAAGCAAAGCTAGTTGGTATTAAAGCAGGCTGGTTGCCAGATCCATTCACAGTCCACTCTTTCAAGCTCCTCCCCCACATTGTCTAATTGGGTTTCCTATAGATTTAACTCTCACCCTTGATGTTCAAGCTAAAACCCTCTAGACCTGAGCAGCAAGGCTCTCTCCCTTGGTAGGAACAGTGATTAGAAATGTCAGCTCTTGAAATAGCTAAAAATGATGAATCTCCTGGGGAGTTTGCTTAGTGTCCATTCCAAGCTCGGCCCTTGAAGGCCTGGACGTCACCTGAGAACCTGTATGGTCAACAGGCTACCCTGACGATTCCCACCAACTTTAGGAAAGGTTGGTCTAGATTAAAATCACATCTCCTTCATCTCTGTGGCCATTTGCTCATTTCCCAGGTTTTCCTCCACAGGCTCCATCACCCAAGGAGAAACACAAGAAACCAGGAGGGCTGGGTCTGCCTCCTTCCATTTCAATCCTATACCAAGGAAGATGGGGGGTGCGGATTACAAGGGAGCAGCAGATAGCAGTTCTACCAATAATGACGCTGCTGAAGAAACACTTAGGGAGTCAGAGGTGTTGAGGAGAAAAGGTAAAAATGGGGAGCATAAAAGAAAGAAGATTCATCAGAAATATTCAGAACTTTTTCTCTAATGTAATTTCCTCAAACTTGGCACTATTGACATTCTGGATGGGATAATTCTTTCTTGTGGGGAGGCTGTCTTGTGCATTGTAGGAATTAGCTGAACTCCTGCCCTCTACCCACTAGATACCAGTAGCTCCCCTTCCCAGTTTTGACAACGAAAGATGCCTCCAAACATTGTCAAATGTCCCCTGCAGGGCAAAATCACCCTGGTTTGAGAATCACTGCCTTGATGGAAGAAAGTTAGTAAAATTATTAGATGGACCATCTCATAGATTACTGAAACGTTCCCTATTTTTAAGTAGTGTTATTGACTCGCCCAGGCTTATCCACTAATAATATGAGGACCCAGGACTAAGGTTCTGATACATTTTCTCTGGGACTGGCCCAGGTTGGAACCTAGGAGGAGATGGAGGTACAGGGACAACAAGGAAGAGAAGAGATGCCGGGAAGTGGCTGGCAGCGCAGGACGGAGCTGCAGCACACACTTGTGCAAGGAGGCTGCAGTCTCATGACAAGGTTTCCGGTGCACTTCTTATCTTTTGCTTTTTCCTGTTGATAAACACCTGGTTGTTATTTATGTTTCAACAACAGGGGGCGTTACAAATAATGTTATGCTGTCGTAAAACGGGACTGCTAAGGGAACAGGACACACAGCTCACTTCTCTATCCTGTTTCACATAAATTACTTTAGGCAATTAACAACTAAATTACTTGCTGAAAAACAAGATTCTCTGCTCTTCCTCAGCAATACATTCCCCCAAATTTCTTCTTTATAATGGGCAATAAAAATACTGACATTAATACAAAAACTTGAACAGAAATTAAACTTACACATATAATGAAATTAACCTATGATGTAAAAATACTTCCCTATACTAGATTAGTAACATTTCTGTTCTTATTTTTAAGAATAGGGATGAATAAATACAGGAATAAGTCTCATACAACAGAAATGGGGTGCTCTGGGGCTTTAGTTATATGACGTGCAATAAAAAGAACTGGCATAAACCCCACTCACTGCACTGCCCCCAAGGATTCCTATTTCTTTAAAACTATAAAATGCCTAAGGATGTATTTCCTGCTGACTGGACTACAATCGGGTATTTATCTTCCTAATACACTTTGTCCACCCTGCAGCGCTGAATCCCAAAGTCATTCCTTTCCTCAGTGTGAAGCCATTTATTCATATTAGTTGTGTAGAGTGTATTAGTTATTCATATCGAGTGTATTAAGGAATATATATATATATATATGTGTGTGTGTGTGTGTGTATATATATATATATATATATATATATATATATATATATCAACAAGCAAATGCCAAAATTATAGGACATCAGCAGGAATAAAGATACTATATACAAAGAAATGAAGCTCTTGACATAAAAACCGGGATAAAGAAAGTTTGCTTTGAATTTAGGTATGAGTTTAAGTAATCAACTGCTTTTACTCTCTTCCAACATAAGTTGGCCCACTTTATACAAATTTTAATTTACAGGACTTTTTTTGTTTTTTTTTTTTGTTGTTGAAAAATAAATGCACTCTAAAATTCTAGAAGCCACCACTTTTAAAATAGTGATTTATGTGTTATGCAGTCTTATATGCAATAAGTAACTATCGAGATGGAGGCAAGGCCGAGCTGTTATCTTTCAAGTCTAATTAATGGATCTGAATGCTTACTCGGACAGGCCAAGCAAGTCACTTAATTATTCCAAGCCTTATCTATAAAATGGATATATGTAAATACCTGCCCTTTCTTACCTTACACAGTTGTCCTGAGGTTCATATAGTTGTAAGGAGAAAAAGCGGTATTCCTACAAATGCTGTAGCAGAATTGCTGTCATAATATTCATGTTGGAGTCAGATTCTTTCCACTGAATCATTCAGCTTCCTTGTTCATGCCTTACAGAAAGCTGGAGGTATTGTGTCTCCTGCTGTTGAAATGTGAATACATTTGGGTGTTGTTAAAAGGGTAAGGAGGATACTGGAAACAATGCCTCATTCTAATGAAGGTAAAAATACCAAAAGTTTTTTTTTATTCTTCAGAGGAAGCAACTACCTCAATGAGGTAAGAGCATGACTTCTGTTTGTCCGGCCAAGAGGAAGGTAAATAAAAGTAATTGTAACCATAATGTCTTGGTCTTGAAACTTGCATTTCTCCTTAGGATTTCTTTCTACTTTCTACTCCCCAGCTCTCACTGCCTGGGGTTTCTGGGACCCAGTCTCTTGTATACTCTCTTCATTCCTTCCCCCAGGCAAGGCAGAGAGGTTCTGGTTAATGACAGAAACTTCTTAATTAACTGAATGTTAGCTGAAATAAATTTCAGAAAGTATTAACTGATCTACCATTTAACATTTAAGCCACTTGTTTCCAACTGTGGCATAAAAGGTTTTGGCACCCCTTTAAAGGAATGCCATGCATCACAAATCAGATTCTGTTTTTCTTTTGAGGGGAGGTGGTGGTAGTTACAATGGGGAGCATGGTGAATAGAAAATGTCTTAATTCTCATTAAGGTAAAAGGTATGTATGTCATCCAACAGGACGGTTCTCAGGTACAGAGGACCTGTCTTACTCGTTTTTCTATTTAATCCATAAAACAATGCCAGTTCATAACCTGTGCACAGTTGATGTTCACCTGATGTTTGTTGAATTCAATCACCTTGATTTGGATCTCTCAGGCTGACAAGAAGAAAGGTCAGCAGCATCCTCAGTTCCCTGAGAACTGTCCTCAGCATGGGTCCTCCCTGAAAACGCTCCTCAGACCCAAGCTTGGCCACTTCTAGGAATCCAAATCCAACCTGCATCCAAGACTCACAAATGAAGTGTATTCTTGAATTTGGGGCCATGTTTAACTAGTATGCAATGTCTTCATGCTAATGTCCTGGAATGCATTAATACTATGTCTATCATTCCCACCTCTGGCTCTGAGGTTTCTATATTAAAAAAAAAAAAAAAAAAAGGCTTCACAATATACCTTATTTCTTAATGCTGGGTAATTGAGAAAAGACACAAAATCCATTCTGACCAAGAATGTCTCCCACCAAAAACTGTAAAACTTTCTAGCAACATTTTTGGAGATTAGCTTTTGAATTTAACATTTAAATATATATGTATATATATTTTAATTTAAAGGAGAATTTTACAAGTTTCCAAGGAATCAATAATTTTCTCACCAATTCGGCAAACCATTATACCATTAATCTTTTATTTTTCATTGCACATCAGTATTTTACAGAAAAAAAATAAAGAATGCCTTAATGTTAAACTCCAATTAATTACATTTTCTTCTGACCTTTTCAGTGTACATAAATATAATCAGCAAATACAATAATTTATGTTCCACTTTGAATCACATTTATACATTTTCCATACAATTTTACACATATAAGTATTATTCAATGCCTACATAAGTCTACGATAGCAATAGCAATATACAAAATTTACTTATCCATTTCCCTATTATTGGGCGTTTTATTTTTTAACTTGAATAGAAGGAACTATTAGAAATATCTTTGTACAAGTAGTTTTCTTTTCAATATTTTCCTGGGCATATACTACTCAAAGTGAATTAAATCTATCAAACGATAGATTGGTTATAGTTCTTACTATATTTTTCTAAATAATTCTTTAAAAAACTACTAATATAGCAATGCTACTGGTTATGAGGACACATACAATTGAAACATTTTTGCTAATAGCATGGACTAGGTCAAAGTTGTTACAATTGGCATTTTTAACATTAGGAAATCTAAGTATCATTGTAAGAATTTGCTTTCATTTGTATTTTCTCATTTATACCAATCCTTTATAAATTTGCCTAGCAAAGAATAGAAAATTTTATGGACTTGCATCTACCTTTTAAAAAAACAGTAAGCATTTTATCCAGGTGTAAAGTAGTTTTTAAAATCCCATCTCTTCTTCTTTTGTGTTCTTCCTATTCAGTATATTCTTTTCATTTTTCTTTTTGTTAATCTCATCTACCTTGTCAGTTTTTCACTGCCATAAAGTTTCTTTTGTACCATTATTGGAATTGTAGTTTTAATTTTTACCTTTATACTTAACATTTTAACTGATCTGGAATAAACTGTATCACATATAAGGTAGATCTAATTTCTCTTTTCGTACTGACCTCCAGCTGGTCTTTCCATCGACAATTATATACTTATTTCTTTGCAACAGGCTTATTAGTCTTAACTACAGTTCTTACTCAGTACCATAGTATATTTAGAAAGGCTGCTTAATAGCAATGTTTTAAGGATGTGAAGTGCAAGACTACCATTTTTTCCCCTAAGTTAAAAAGACAGTTTTGCTTGCTTATTTTCCTAAATAATTTATCACAATTCTGTCAAAACATCTAAAGCATCCAGCTGCAATGTTAAGTGGAAGTATAGTAAATCTACATACATCACCTATTGATATTCTTTTGGACATGCTTTCATATACATTAATTTAATCCTCAGAATAATTCAGTGAAGTGTTATTTCTATTTTATAGATGATGAAATAAAAGCTAGGAGCTTTCCCAAGATTATACAACTGGTAAGTAATGAAGAACTATAATTTTGGTTTTCAGATTCCCTATTTACTTTTTTCCCATTACACTAGGATGTAGTTCCTTCAGTCTGCTCCCATATCTTTCTTAATTTATCCCAATATAGTTGCATAAGTTTCTTTGAATGCTCATATATATTAATACTCAAACACTTTTTAAATTGTCACCATTGGAATCTAGAAATAAGACTGATTTTAAAAATTGTATATCCTGCAACTTCCTGAATTAACCTTTTATTGTCAGTGCATACAGGCCAAGGTCATCCACGGTCTGTGCCCTGCCCAGGGCCACTTGGTATGAGCTATAACGGGATCTGCACGTGGTTGCTGCTTGTGCTGTGCTTAGCAGTACCTGGAAGAGGCTAAATTGCAAACTGAGGCTGGATGCTGCTAGTGCTGGGCTTAGGGCTGCTTATAAAGAAGTACAAAGCATGCCAAGGTCAGATGCTGCTTGTTTGGAGTTTGTGAACTTTTGAGAGATTTTAGGAAAATCTGAAGCATGAGCCAAGACAGGACGTTTGTATGGAAAAGCAACTGGAAGTGGCCTGGGTGGCCCCACAAGTTGGGGCAAGGGGTCGCAGGGAATCACCAGGGTGGGGCAAATGGTGTTAGCCAGGTTGATGGAGACTCAGATATGGTGCCCACCTTTGCCTCCAGGCTAGTTGGGGAGAGGTCACAACCAAGGAACAATGGCTTCTGCCAGCATTTTTGTCTGGAAGGAGCTGCCCCTCCAGCCCTCGCCAGACAATTCAGTTCCACCTCATATGTCCCTGGAGCCTTTTGAGCTGCTGCCCCAGCACTGAAGCTCAGAGAGGAAAAAGTCCATCAGCAGTAAGTCCATGTGTGGGCCCTTTAAGAGGAACTCCTGGGACACCAGCTGCCCTCCATCTCACTCAGCCACAATCTCCACTGGGTTTCACAGTCAGAAGTTATGCGGAATTTTCTCCCTGGCACTGGAACCCTGGTGTGGGGCTGTGATGCCTCCCTCCCCAGAGCGGACCTCCACAGCTGAGATATCCCACCCCATTCTTAACTGCCACATGTAGATGTGGGACGAGCCTATTCCGTGCTTATGCTCCTCCTACGAGTCTCCACGTGGCTTCTTCTGTATGTCCTTAGTTGTAGGGCTTTGGTTCAGCTAGACTTCAGGAGATTCTGTGATGGTTGTTCTGTAGTTTAGTTGTGACTGTGATGTGGTCATGGAGGAGGCGAGAACAGCATTCACCTCCTCTGCCATTCTCACAGGAAGCTTCTCCCATAATATTCTTAGTGCTTTTTATTGGTTATCACTTTTCTCATTTCCAATTTATTTTGCATTCAAGTTAAGAAAGTAATATATTCATTTGGTTAGTTTTTAAAACCACCCTTATATTTGGCTAAGTTTAACATATTTTTCCTGTTTCCATTATGTTTGTCTCTCCCATCTTTTGCAACTACTCTTTGTTCCTTTTCTTAAATTCTTATGACTAGTGTATTGAAATTGAAGTTTTTTCAATAGGTCTGGATTACTTTCACCTCCACTTTCTTTATCATCTTAAATCCTTTTTCATTTTAATGACTAATTTTCAGGTCTATTTCAGGCATTTTTGCTGGATTTAAACCTTAGTATCTACTCAATACCACTTTGCTATATTGAAAAAAATTATACAGTATATGTACCAAATACACACACACAAACACACACCCCAATTCACGGCTTCTCTATTTTTAGTAAGGTGTAAATTACTTAAATCTTTCTTGTTTCCTTTTCCTCACATATGGAAGAGCAATAAAAGATTATTCAAAGTATATTTTGCTCTAGTAACATCTGTATTTTTATAACACGATGTTCACATCAAAGGCTACATTGCTAAAAAGCATTATTTTGTGAGAAGTTAGCCAAATTCTGCTGCATGAGATCTAAGACCTAATAGCTATTATTTATTTTCAATTACTCTTAATCTTAACATATCTCTGATTCAATAAAGTGAGAGACCGATTTCTGTATACTTTTCTTCACCTTCAACACTAGACTGGTTTTCACGAGCATTTTTCCTCCTCTAGTACCTACACTCTTCTAACAGTTAATGTTAGTGGAAAGATTTTGAAATCATGAAAGCCTGGATTCCAATGTTGTCCCTTCCACATATCAGACTCTGAGCAAATTACTGTCTTTATTACCTCTTTGAAAATGTGTTCAACAACATCTGCCTCATAGGGTTGTTGAGAATCTGTAATGAGACAGCACAGTGAGTGCCTCGCATGTAGTAAGTAAATGCTCTGTTCCAGAACAAACACTGTCACTGAAGGGCTCTTTTCCTACAAGATTACTATTCTTTGAGAAATGGAAACAGGGGACTGAAAGGGAAGGGAGTTTGCCCCCTCTGACAGCTCCACAGGCTTTCAACACTGGAGTAACTAACAACAGCTTTATGACTTCTGGTGGTTTTGTGAAAAACAAGTATTTCTATCCTCTAGGTAACAGCCAAGAGGCAGAAGAAATTATGGAGGTGGTTACCTCACTATTTGTGGGGCGGGACACAACCGAAGGGACATGATAAAGCCTCCTCTGATTCATTCCCATCAATTGTAGTTAGTGCTGCTAATTACACAGGTAGAGCCAACAAGTGGAATGTTCATTCTCAAGGTGGAATGTTCATTCTCACTGAGAAACCTCGGGCAAACAATCCCAGGTTAAAAACGACTCACTTAGTTTCTCCTTGAAATTTCAGAAGAGTCAGTCTGAAGTATCTGTTTCCTGGAGCAAGTTATTTTTTTCTCTTGTCCTGAGTTACTTGTAGGAAATTCTTTTCTTTCAGGTGACAGAGCTGGGTTCTGTAAAAATTTTCTGAAGTATTAAATCAGAACTAATGTTATTCCCTAGACTTTTTTTGGACTGAACCTCCAAAGAAGGAGCTCTTCAACAACTAATTGAAGATTGTGTGGTGACATTGCCTCATCGGTTACAAAGGTGAAGCAGGAGAATTAAACCACAAGACTTATTGTAAACATCAGACCTTCACAAATAAAGGATCATGTAAAGCTAAACTTTTAATTAGACAAATGTATTTTATCGTATTGGCATTTGCATTAATTGCTATTGCTAGCATATATATGTTTATATTATATAAAAAAGGCCCACATAATTTACTCTGTGTTTTACTCAGAGGTGGTAGCAACTATAACAACTGCAAAGTAAAATATTCCTTAGATATTGTCATTGTCACAATAAAATCTGAAGGTCACTAGCAGACACAATATTACCTTCCTTTAAGCACAGTTGCTAATGTGGAATCCTCACATATATATCAATACTAAAATAAAGCTAACCTGTTTAAGATTCTGGATTATGGAGTACGTTCTGAAACAAACAAAGTCCAATAACAATAAATCACTTACTGATAGGTTAACAAAGACATCCATGACTGAATGTCTCAAACAGAATTAAAAACAACATCTGCATAGCACTCATCATATAACCACTTCTAATTAATCATATAAGAAACTGTCGTTTCAATGAGAATATTCTGATTCTAGGATGGAGACCCAAAGTAGCATTTCCAATTTGCTTTTTTCTAATGTTAAAGGTGCTTCCCTGGGCTTTCTAGGTTTTTGCTTCATTCAGCGGATTCTAGTTTGGCCATTATTATATTATTGGTTCCAGGAGCCTCTGGTTGCTTATCATCACCATCAAAGACAATGTCTTCTGGATTTGGAGGTGGGGGGCAGAAATCTTCACCTGGAAAGATCTCCTGGAAAAGTGTTTCAGCTTGCTTGACTGCATGCTCATTTCCTAGTCCACAGTCAGGCCCAGAGCAGACATACACATTGGAAGGTAAGCCACTATATGAGCTTCTGCTGATTCCTGAGGAATCTCTCATATTAAAATAGAGAGCCCACAAGACTCTTGGCTTTGTAAGTTCTTCCTTATCTATTTCGGTTTCAGCATACGGGGTGAATAATTTGTTTACCACTGATTCTAAGTCTTCTCTTGCTGTTCTAGAAGACGAACAGGTCAGATGTATCAGATAGGTGTCTTTCATACACGTCATGGTTGAAGAACATAACTCAGTGACCCGAACAGCACACATGCCGGGTTCTACTGGAGGCACTATCAAAATGGAAATCTGCTGGTCTGAATCTGTCTTTAGTACAGACTGATCTGTAATGAGCACTGCCCTGGAGATCTGCTTGTACTGCACATTTGAGCATGTTTCCTCAGAAAGGTAACTATCCTCCACAATAAAATACTTAGCATTTATTCTTTGACCAAAGTGATCTATAATTGCTTTGCATCTGCCAGATTCTTTGTCAACTACAAGGCATTGTACTTTATGGCGAAGACAATAGATTCCACCAAAAACTGCACACATCCTGCAGAAACACTGGGGAATTTCCCCTTGGCCATACAATGGAAATAAAAATGGAGTGTTGCCAAACCGTCCAAGACACTGAAGAAAGTTTTTTGTTGCTCTAAGGCCATCTATTGTAGTACAGGATGGCTCTGTCATTGCAATTGAGTGTAGTACAAAATGCTGAAGGTTGGGGGTTAATTTTTTAGTTTTTAAGTACTCTGAAAATGAACACTGTATGAAATCTTGGTATTCATCGGGATGCTGTTCATAGTCTAAACAAAATGTAAGAAACTTCATTAGCATCCTCTTTTCAACCATAGTGAGTTCTTTGCTATTAAACACATCTGCTCTGGAACAAGGCACCTGTTCTACTTTTCCTTCTCGAAATGTAAGAATCCTAGTGACATTTTTAAATTCAGCATAACGACTAACATTTGATTTGATTAAAAGATCAATTAACAGTCCTTGAGAATATAGCAGCTTTGATACTAAGTCAATATTAAACTTTCTGCCTTCTTTAACTATTTGAGAGTAAGTAATCCTATTTCTCTTTGGTCGATCAGTGTTGTCTTCCACTACAGGTTTGTTTTCATCTTTATCTCCACCTGCAATGGTGTGTATACAAGTTTTATCTCCACAATATTTTTCTTTCACCTGAGTTTCCTCTATACCAGTTACTTCTAGTAAAATCTCTCCATCAGTTTTTGGAGTGTCTTTGACAGACATTCCATAGCTTGTACCATATAATGAGTGTGTTTCTTCAGACAAGCACGCAGAATCCAGAGGTTTAGTAAGGGTACCAGATGCTACCAAGGAAGGATTTTTCTGCAGACCATCAAACTCTTCAATATTGTCATCCATGTCCTGACTGGCATAACAAAACACTTCTGTGTGTTGAATGGTTTCATCCTTCCTATGAAGAGCGATGGCTTCTTCTGTTTCATGAATCAGGTCTTGCCATGTAGTAGTACTTTTGTCCCCAATGTCGCTGTTTTGCTGATACTCCTTCAACCAGGAGAGCAATCCTGAAAAGGTGAAGCTAGCCCAGTTTCCTCCATAATAACTTCTTGAATCAATATGCAGAACCCTCTGACCACTTCTTGAACATGCAGCTGCAAGGATGGATTCAGGCAAACCTGTCCCTATAATAACCACATCAAACTCTGTAGGGAGACTGTCTGCCATCCTGAGAGGTAAAATGTCTCGTGGTGACTGCCGATGAAAGAAATGTGCATGAATCTAGGCTGAGGGCTCAGAAAAGGTGTGAATATGCTGGAATAAAATCTCTCTTTGTGATGTTCCAGTTCATCCCAGAAGTATCGAGGTTGCAGGTCCTAGCTGTACTGTTACCCTTTTTAGTGTTTTGTTTTTGTTTTATTCCTTATAGATCAGTAGCACAAAAACATGATAAAGTACATCTAATCACATTTGAGAATACTAAAGCGGATGTGTGGTTTTCACTTCTGCATTTCATCTTAGCAGTAAATGTCAAAATGCATTACATATGCATTTGTGACTGGAACTCTTCTCTGAAAGAAGAAAATTCAAGAAATAATACAGTTGTAAACAAGATTAAGAGAAACATAATTTCATGCAACAGCCCTTACAATCCACTGAAGCCTGACTTGTTATTAGGACATAAGCTACTACTAAAGCAAGTCATTAAATGCTTTCTCACATATTTTCTAATTTCTTCAAAATTAACAATAGAGATATCTCCCCCAAAATCAGGCAATTCAATAAAGAAGGATATAATAATGTCCCACCAAAACAAAGAACATAATGCAATTCTATAACTTTTGCTTTTAAGAAAACTAATATGTGAATAAAACTATACCCAACCGTGAGCTTAGACTATAGAAATGTGTGGCTCTGCCGTGTTTATGGAAACAGACTTTGTACGATGTGCATGCTGTTATGATGAGGAATGTTTTGTGCCCAGTACCATCTGTAAGTGACTGCAAAACAGATGAATAGAAGACTTTCCCACACCTCACTCACCATTAGGATCTCGTGGTGGCAACATGGGGCTATTTCAACTGAATTAACCTTCAGTTTATTACAAAAGGATTAATTCAGTAAAAGAATAAGTCTACTGAAGGGAAAATGTATTTATAATAAATCTTTACGTGAGTATACATACGCACAGATGTGTATTTTTAGGTATAAAAATTCTAAGTTCAAATGTTAAAATATCTTAACATAAATAACACCTAACATTTGAATAGGGTGACTTGCATTTTGCCAGACTCACTCTGCAACCGTAAATCTCTGTGTCCCAATATAAAGATCTGTCTAAACATCCTCTGCCAAGATTAACATGTTTGCTGTTCTTGTTTTTGAAGGGGTAGGAGGTGGTACTTAAGAAAGGCCTATCACTGCTTATGTTCCATGTGCAGAACATCTGTGTGGTGCTAGGTGTGGCCAGAGGTGGAACAGATAAGGGGGTGAAAGGCACACTCACCTGGAAGTCTGTAGGTTAAAGCACTACACACACCACACGCTAGGGGGCCCTCCTGCTATTATCCATCACTGCAAAGTAAGAGAGTTCTTTGAGCTCTGATTGTCCCCACTATTAAATTTACTGAAATCTAGACCATTACAAACTGGGCCTGCCTAGGCTAAGATGACTAATTATCTTGGACATTTGTAAAACAAGCCATTCCATCAAAACTTAGATTAAATTGACTAGTTCAATGAAGTGACTGGTCAATTTAAGTGACATGGCTATCTTAACAGTCCTATCTAGTCAAAGCCTCTGCCTCAAGAATATCTGGGATTCCACTTGTTTTCAGCATTCCCTGGGAAACCAGGAATTGAACAGAATGAAGTGGATGCCTGGCCTACTCATGTACGTATGTAAGTGTGTCTGAATTACTTATTCTGCCTTCTTCCAGGAGGGTGTGCAGAGGAAGACAGAACCCATGAAGGAATATGAGGTGTAACCACAGTATGTGCTTTTTCTTGGCTTACAAAAGGGATAGAGCTGGGGATGGGAGTAAGAGAAGAGAATACAAGCCATAAGCGCTAAAACTAGGAACCTTTTAAACTACAACTATCAAAGAAATCCTCAAAATACACAGCAAGTAGGCAAGGCAACCTTAAAAATGATTTACTCAATTATCCCATAATAGAGATATTATGATGGCTGAAGGGCTTAAGTGATGGGGGAGTCCACACAATGGTTTTAGCCACAAGATCAAGAGTAGGACCCACTCTCCTGCCATCAGGCCAGTGGTCTTTCCACGTGATAGGGCAGCCTCTCCAGAGGCCTCTGGAGCAAGCAGCCACTTTTGGCATTTTTATTTCCTCTCATGGTTGATTAGATCTTGCTCAAGGATGACAAAGGGGAAAGCACCCCCTCTTTCTTCATCTTTAACTTTTCTCTAAAAGCACAATCCTTAGAATTAACTTCAAAGAAATTCTTAATCTTCACTGAGAATGTTTTAAACCATCCTAATCCCACTATTGACTTGTCTCTCAGGGTTTAAACAAGTCTCTTGATCTCATACCCCAGCGTTTCCATTTCTAATTAAAATGCAGAGATAGTCATGGTTGAAAACATTAACTAAATGTCCAGATAAACAGAGCAGTTGTCAGGGAAAATACCAAGTGGTGAATATTTCTAGTAGTCTTAGATTATCCCTTCTGATTGGGATGAGATCTGAGTAGGGATGATGGAAGGAAAAAGTGTGGAAGAGACAAGAAGACACAACAAAGTGGGGTCACAGATGGAAGAGATGAGGAAGAGACTGAAAGTTGCTACTAATAAAGAACTCAAGATATACCCTCGTTTTCAAACTCCCATGCAGAGTTAGGATAGAAATAGAATTCCCCAGCACAGAAAGAGCACTTCTTAGAAATAAGAACTTTCACGTCTGTGACCAAACACCTCTTGCTCATCCTGGGGAGCATTATTGATGACACTTTAGGCTTGAGCTTGAATCACGCTCTTTAAAGCTCAGCCCTGCCTAAAAAAAAATTGCCTGATAGGTATTTTAAATTAATATACAGTGTAATCACATAACCATCTATATCACTGCTTACATATACTTACAGCCCTCTACCAAGTTTCAAATCTTCATACAAATGAAATTCTCAGATTAATGCTTATTGGGGAGGGGAAAGGTAGTATTAGAATGATTGAGGAAATCAAACAAATGAAATCATGGTATCTATGACTTTTTTGTTTCCTTCAAAATATAAAAAAATGAATCATTATAAATTTAATCTTTCAGTTTGTCATAACATATGAGGTTGGTAAACAAGGAAATTTTGATAACGTTACAAAGATTTTGTTCTCAAAAACCTGCCAAAAGCAGTGAAAAAAGTATCAGGATTTCAGGATTTTAAAAAAAGGAAGCTTTAACACCTGAGAAACACACATTTCTATTTCAAATCTTTGTAAAAATTAAATTCTGGAGCACACATAAAAAGATAATTTCTTTCCTAAGCTTAGAAAATCACATCTTCATTGATATGCTGATGGATCCATCTTTCAAGTCTCAGTGAGACTTAAACCTTTGGTAAGGATTAGGAATACTGCTGAAATAAATCTTCAATTAAAAATCAAGTTCTACTTCAATGAAATCTACTGGCTGTACAGCTAATTTTTTGTTCATCTGAGTTGAGATTCCCTGAGCTATTTGTAATCTCACCTTAGATTTTGTTGTGCTGGCACCTGTATGAAGGAAAATACAGCAAAACCGCTTATCAGGCTCATGTCAATCTGCATACAGACGACCCGAATGATCTCAATTCCTAGGAAGTATTCAAAAGTGTACAGCTGCTAATGAGCGAATTACACATCGCTGCTACTGTTAGGTTTCTACCCTCTCGTTTTAGGAAACAAACAGCATATAATATCTCTTCTCATCACCCTCTACAACTTTCAGGAGTTCATCACTTTTGTTCTTGAATTTATGACTCTATAGTCCCTCGTTTCATTCCCCAAAGTGTAAAAGCCCTGTTGAATTACAGGGATGAAAACATAAATGAGACAAGAGGGACAGAGGCTGGACAGAGTTATGAAGGAGCTGGGGCTGATGACAGGTGGGCTGAGGTGTAGGGTCCGCGTGGGTGTGGATCAGTGACCATAGGGGCGGAGTCGAGGTCAGCGTGGGGCAGTTAGAACTGAAGGAAGAAGCAACGCCGTGCAGCTTGGGGTCTAGGAGCAGGAGGGGAGGCGCAGCCGGTGCAGGGCGGTAGCGGGGGTGAGGTGAGGTTGGGCTGGGTGGCAGGAGGAAGCACAGAGACAGACGATGGCAATGCAGGGAATGGGAAATCGGCAGAGGAGAGGGGTGCTTTCTTCTTCCGTCTCAACTCACCGAAGAGGCTGCTGCTAAACCCGTCCCACACGCAGCCCACGGAGTCCCAGACCCAGCCGTTCCTCAGGCAGGACACGAAGGTAAAGGTGACCCCGAAGAGGGACACCAGCAGGTCGCTGAGACTGATGTTGACCAGGAAGAGGTGGGTGGGAGTGCGGAGCTGCTGGAACTTGTAGTAGAGGACGAGCACCAGCAGGTTGTTGCCGACGCCCAGCAGCCCGATGGAGCCGAGCAGCAGCGCCAGGCGCTCGTAGGTGCCCGGGCTGAATAGCGGGCCGGGGCTCAGCGTCCCCGCCAGCGCTGGCCCCTCGGCGCCCGCGGGCCGGCCGCCCTCCCACAAGCCCTGGCAGCCGTCGCAGCTCCCCGAGAACATGGCCCCGCGCGCTCGGCGGGAGGCGCTCAGCGTTCGGTTTGGCCCGGGGCGTGCCGTGCACTGGGTGGGGCGCGGGCTCTGCCGCCTGCTCTGGCCACGGTGCGCGCTGGGACCGCCCTCGCCACCACCCCTTCCGCCCGGCGCGGCCTCGGAGCCACGCCTCCTCCCCGTGGGCGCGTTCCCGCCGCTCCACCCCCTCCGGCCCGCAGCGCGCCCTCGTAGCCGCGCCCCCCGCCGCCCCTCGTCGCCACACCCCCCAGCGCGCCCTCGTAGCCATGCCCCCCAGCGCGCCCTCGTAGCCGCGCCCCCCGCCGCCCCCCGCCGCCACACCCCCCAGCGCGCCCTCGTAGCCACGTGGTCGCGTACTTGCGCGGCTTTTCCCGCCTCACGTCGCCAGGTCCCATCCGCTCCTGCCCCTGCGTGCGCCCGGGCGGACAAAGCCGGGAGGCGAATCAACCGCAGCGGCTTCTCACACCCTGTCTCTCCCTCACCCAAGTTGAAAGCATCACGTCCATTCACTCACTTATGTATTGGCTCATTCATACACATTCATGAGTGCCTGGGCCTGCCCTGTGCTAACGTGGTGACTGGATAAGGGACTCCCACCATAGGCTTCTCTCCCTCCCAGGAAGCCAGCCCACAACGCCACTCCCATCTCACACACAGCGGAAGCCCCCGGCTGGACCCCGAGGGCTGCCAACGTTGTCCTTCCTGTCCTGCTCTGAAGTAGCTGTAGACACATCCTGTTACCGAGGCCTGCCACAGCCCCGGCTGGCAGTGACTGCCCAGGCGGTGCCCTCAGAGCTTCAGCCTAAATCTAGCAGAGGTAGATCCTATATTTAGAACAGCACGCTTTTCCCCAGTAGCAATGAAAATATAGTACAAGTCAAATATAGGTTGTGAACGTCATCACTCTCTGCAAGAGCTGCACCTCTGGCTCTGCACAATCAGCCCCTAAACAAGGCCCCGCAGAAGGACCACAGCCCTGAGCCAGACCTGCAAGCTGTCCTGGGCACTGGTGACTAGCACAGTGGGTGGAAGAGCAAAGGAATTGCCCTCCGTGAGGGCGTTTATCCCTCTCATCTCTGTTTAGAAGACCAGGAAAGAATGACTAGCTTCAATGAAGCTATTCCAAATCCAAATCCCAATCCATTCCACATCCCCTGGTGATGGAATCTTGTCTTCAGATCAGGGTCAGCGCTCCACCCTGGTGCCTTGAACAATAACTGAGAAGCAGTGAGCTCTGCCCTCAAAACCTTGATTTGTCTCTAAGCCTTCCAATGTGGACTTGTCATTTATGAGACTAGCACACCACACACTCTTTAAAAAACTCATTTAATTGTATATATTAGGTTTATGCAACCATTCAATAAGCTCTGTATGTTTAATGTCCACTGCTTTTTCAACATAGTGCCTAGTCTACAGTAAGTTCACAATAAATACTAGTTGAATGAATGAATGAAGACATGCTACATTTTTTCCTAAAGTATTCGTTCATTAACTCATTCATTCATTCTTTGGTGCTGAGGCCCTGCCCTCTTAAAGCTTACATTCTGGTGGTGTTGGGAGAGCAGCCAATAACCAAATAAATACTTACGTAGTATGTCAGATGCAGATATGTTCTGCAAAGAAAAATAAAGCAGAGAAACAGTATAGGGGAGGGAGGGAAGAGGTTGTTATTTTGTACAAGGTGGTCACGAGTACCGGCAGGCACAGGGTGGGACCATGGGGTGGGACTGCACTTAGCATGTTGGAGGGAAAACAAGGAAACTAACGTAGGTGGAGTGAGAATTAAGAAATGAGGTCAGAGAGGTGGGTGATTAGTGATTGGCCAGATCATTCAGGGCCTTGCTATTTTAATAAAAGGAATAGACTTTTACTCAAAGTCCAAGGCAACACCTACATGAGAGTAATAATAGCAGTGAAGAAAAAGAGGAATAAGATGCTTTTGGCAAATATGTACAAATTTTGATACAGTCACTTTTACAATACCATTAATTGTTAAGTATATTTATTATACTTGACAGAAATAGGCAATGTTACCACAAATATGATTTATTTTTTCATGTCAATAATGAGACATATTTTTATTTATTTTCAGAATTACATTAATGATAGGACAATGATAAAATACTACAACCTGAAAAGCAAGTGCAGCCCTGGCATAAGGACAGACGTATAGACCAATGGAATTGAACAGAGAGTCAAGATATAAACCTTCACAGGTATGGTCAATTGATTTTCAAGAAGGAAGTGAAGACCATTCAATGGGGAAGGGTAGTCTTTTCAACAAATGGTGCCAAGAAAACTGAATATCCACATGCAAAAGAATAAAGTTGGACCTTTATCTTACATCGTATACACAAATTAACTGCAAAAGGATCCAAGAGCTAAACTTAAACTCTAGAACTCTAGAACTCTATGTTTTCTAAACATAGAGGAAAATTCTTCATGGCATTGGATTTGGCAATGATTTCTTGTATATGACACCAAAGACAGAGACACCAGAAGAAAAAACTAAATAAATTGAATTTCGTAAAAATTAAAAACTTTTGTGCACCAAAAGACACTATCAGACAGTGAAAAGACAACTCATAAAATGGGAGAAAATATTTTCAAACCATATATCTGGTAAGACATTAATATCCAGAATACATAAATCATTTCTAAAACCCAACAACAACACAAACAATCCAATTCAAAAATAGGTAAAGGACTTGAATAAACATTTCTATAAACATATACAAATGGCCAATAAGCAAATTAAAAGACATTCACTATCTTAGTCATTAGGGAAATGCAAATGAAAACCAGAATTAAATACTACTTCACACCTACTAGGATGGCTATTATCAAAAAAATTACAAACAAAAACAAAAAAAGAAAAATAGCAAGTGTTGACGAGGAGGTGGAGAAATTAGAGCCCTGGTGTACTGCTGGAAAACAGTTTAGCAGTTTCTCAAAAAGTTAAGCATGGAATTTTCATATGATCCAGCAATTCTGCTCCTGAGTATATAACCAAAAGAATTGAAAGCATAGACTCAAACAGATATTTGTACACCAATGTTCATAGCAGCATTTTTCACAATAGCCAAAAGAAGCAAATAACTCAAATATCCACCAACAGATAAGTGGATAAACAAAATGTGGTATATATACATACAATAGAATATTATTCAGTCCTAGAAAGGAACGAAATTCTAGTACATGCTACATCATGAATGAACCTTGAAAACACTGTTATGTGAAATAAAACAAACACATAAGGATAAATATTGCATCATTCCACTTATGTGAGCTACCTATAATAGGCAAATTCAGAGATCCAGAAAGTAGGATAGTAGTTACCAAGGGCTGAGGGGAAAGGAGGAATGAGAGATGGTGGCTTATGAGGCACAGAGCTTCAGTTTGGGATGATGCAAAAGTTCTGGAAATAAATAGTGGTGATGGTTGCACAGGATTGTGAATGTATTTAATGTCAGTGAATTGTACACAGAAAAATGGTTTATAAAGATAAATTTTACATTATGTGTATTTCACCATAAAGAAAAGTACATTCAAGCAAAAAGTTACTTTACTCTCCCACTACTCATTTCAAAGGTCTTCTTTCCACTTGTTCTGTACTGTCCATGGACAACATTTTGTCAGGCCTCAAAGGCTTTCTGGTAACTTTCAGTTAACATGCATTTATACCTACTGCCTCCACATTCCCTCTTCCCACTCCCTCTTTAGTCCATCATTCCACTGAGAGCTTTTCTCAGTCACCATAATCCAATGGCTAATCTTCAGTCCTCACCTCATGTCGCTCAGCAGTATTGCGCAGTTTATCACTCCTTTGTATTTTAATGCTTATCTGTAAATATTTCAGCTTGTAGCTCCAAAATATAACATTACATAAACAACAATGTAACATAAATTATAATTATCACATCCAAAATAATAAACAGCAATTTCTCAATATCAGCAGATATCTCGTTGGTGTTCCAATTTCCAAATGTCTCATAAATGTAATTATTTCTCAGTTTGGTTGAGTCAGGATCTAACTGTCCACACACCACATTTTTAAACCTCTTTTTAATCTATATGTCCCCCTCTTTCTTTTTTCTTCCTATGCAATTTCTTTATTGAATCAGCTGAATTGTTCACCCAATATCACCTTCCTTTTCAAACCCCTTTCTTCTCTTAGCTGCTGAGACATGCCTTTCTCGTGGCTCTCCTCTTACCTCACGGCCACTCCTCTTAGTTTCTGTCAGTGGTTCTTCCTCATCACTCTGACCTAGCGCTGGCACGTTCAGGTTTGGTCCTCAGCTTTTTTCCTTCTTCATCTAGGTGATGTCATCTAGTCCAATAGCTTTACATACGAGTACCACCTAAATGCTGGTGATTCTCAGGCTCTTCCTGAACTCTACACTCTTACATCTGGTTATTCAACATCCACAACTGCTTCTCTAACTGACGTCTCAAACTTAACAGACCCCGAATTGAATTCTTCATTCCCCCTCAAAATCTGCTCCTCCAACAGACTTCCTCCCCCAAAGTAAATGACCACTCTAGCCTTTCAGTTTCTGGAGGCCGGAATCGTGGTTATCCTGGATCCTTCTCTTGTTCGCACACTCCCATCTAATCCCCCGTTAGCAAATCCTGTCACATCTACCTTCACACAATCCGATCACTTAGCCCTACCTCCATCACTAGTACCTGAATCTAAACTGCTACCATCTAGTTGGTGTCCCTGCTCCTACCCTTACTCCCCTTCAGTTGATTTTCCACAAAGGAGCTGGAGCAGTCCTTTCCAAATGTAAGTCAGAATGTATCACTGTTCTATTCAAAAATTTCCCATCTTACTCAGGGGAAAAGCCGAAGTCCTTCCAACTGCATCTAAGGTTCTCCAGGACCTGACCCACCCCCCTGACCTCTGACCTTATCTCCCTGCCTCTCCCCAGTCACGCAGCCTCTGTTGCTTCTCAGATGGGTCAAGCACACTTTGATCTCAGATTTACACACCTGTTGTTCCCTGAACAGTCTTCTACCATTTACACTCATGGCTTGTTACCTCCCTTCCCTCTGGTTTGTGTCCAAATGTCTGTGTTAATGAGAACTTCTCTTAGCTCCCTAACCCCTTTACTTTTATTTATCCTCCAACCCACACTGTTACTCCTTTTTCTTTATGCACTTATTACCGTCCGACACATAATTTGCTATTTGTTTGTTTTTTCCCATTAGATTGCCAACTCAAGACGTTATTTTGTTCCCTTTGTAACCTCAGTGCCTGAAACAGCACTTAACATGAATCAGGTTTTTAATAAATATTTGCTGAATGAATGAATGGGTAAGTATAAGAATGTGCGCATTAGAATTATAGGAAAGATGGTCCTTCAGATGTCAGTACTCAGTACTTTGAAAGCTTTAAAGGGAAAAGAAAAGGAACAAAAGAAGTTAGGGGATTTTTCTATATATATAAAAATCTTACTTGGCTCTCCTAATAGTAGTCAGAAGGGGGCACCAAGGGACATGTGTATAACGGAGGTACCCAGCAATGCCATCTGCTTCACCCCTGAGTGCAAGGTCTTGCAGGTATTTTTAAAGATGGACTTCACCTATGTCACCCAAACCATAGGATATGAACTCATTATTGGTAAAACATTAGACAACCTTTCCTTAGAGAATGGAGAGTGTTAAAGATCGGGAAACTTGATCCAATAGAAATTGGACTAAATGGTATTAGCGTGTTGGAAATTGCAATGAGAGGAAAAGAAATATGCAGAAAAGTCTCTTCTCCTTCCATGAACGACAGCTTGAAGAACTTACCTCTCATTCAGGAACTAACCCTTCCCCATTCCTGGCTCACTTTACTAGTTTAGCTGAAGGACAATGCATAGGGGAATAAGAGGCATTTTTATTCTTTATGACCTCTAAAAATAGCTTCATTTGGGACAGAAATGACAAATGCTGAAATACATTTCCATCTTTACAAGTTCAGGTTTTCATATCCAGTATCGCTGCATCAATGAATGTAAATGTTACTCTCCACAGGGTCTTGAAGAAAGCTAAAGGTTTGAGGTGAGAGGAGATGTGGCGGGGGGGAGAAGGTAATGCCCAGCTCCCTTTTTTGGTCTTTACCCACCATTCTTCCCTCTCTGGCGGTGTACACATATGTGCACACACATATACATACACCGCTTGTGGGAAAATAAAACTCAAGCTCCTCCGTATGAAGGAAGGCAGATGTTACAGAGATATTATGATGTAATGGGAGCCACATGAAGCGTACTGGTAGCATTGTGAGGTCAGGATTGTACTGAAATGTTGGCCCATGTGAAATGCAATAGACCGAAGTGAGCACTTCACTCCACTACACCCTAGCGGCAGCTCTTCTGCCCCCAGAATGGGATTTTGAGGTCAAAGGAATGAGACCTAGGGCAAATATTGAGACAGCAGGAAGGCATTGTAACAACTGGAAGGTTTCCCAAGTTGGAAAATTTTTTTTCTACACTAAAAGATTCCCTGAGTCCCTATGGATATCAGGAACAAAAAGCATGTCAGCCTCGCACTTCAGATTGAAAATTTCAAGACAGCCCTGAATGGGTTTGAAAAATTGGTTGAACGTGTAGCAGCGCAGAAAAAAGATGAAAGAGCAGGCTTGTTTATCCAAAAAGAAGGTAAGATCAGTGGTTACAGGGCAGCTCGGTTGTCGGTTGATTAGAACTAGGAAGTGTTTTAAGCCATCAGAGAGAAGCAACACAGCTTAAGAACAAAGACACTGAATGGGGGGCCTGAGTCATAGTTCTGACTCTGTGTCTGAATAACTACGTGGTCTTGGGGATGGTTTTTTTCACTTGTCTGAACCTTAATTGTCTCAAACAGAAAATTAAGGGGTTGGATTAAATGACATCTAAGGGTTCTTCTGTGGGATCTACCACTTGATGGCTCACTGATTGATCTGGGAACCAGGAAGGAGCACACGTGAGGCCCCTGCCATCTCTTTACTGAAGGGTGTGTGACATGAGACCATAAAGATTTTCATAAGCACGGCAAAGTTTCCTTTGAAACTTGGATTCACTGTCTGGGCCTCTCTCCATGTCTCTAGGCTGGAATGATTTTGAGCGTGCCAAAGAAGGGGAATGTGGCGGACCGTGGTCTGCCAGGACTAATAGCAGCAGCGATACCAACACAGAACTGAAGCATGTCCCATGGTCAGGGTTCCAGGGCAGTGGTGCTGTGCGCAGCTTCAGGGCGCTGAGGAAGCAGGGACAGGAAGATTTAGTGGCCGAGAACCAGACTAACAGTACAAACCCTGCTATGGCCAGGAAAGGAGCAGGGCCCATCTGACTGCGAAGGGGTCAGCATGGCCGGCCCCTCATTGTGTCAACCTGTATAGTCATAACTGAGTGAAAAGGTTGACTTTGGGTGTTTGAACCAACACTGGTATTATTTGAATAGTATCTTGAAGAATGTATAAGTCACTTTAATAAATATAATTGATTCTCGTGACAATTCTAATAGACAAATATTACCATTATTGCTATTATCCCAATTTTATTTGTTTTAAAAAAAAGAGAGGTACAGACAAATCATCTGCCCAATTCTAAGTGTTAGAATGAAGATTCTGGCCTTCTAAATATACTCTTTAGATGACTATGAACTTGACTGAACTTTTTAAACCGTTCAACACTTTCATTTTCCTTGTCAGTTTGTTTTACCTCTCTCTGTAATTGGTCTTTCAAACGCTTACAACTTTTCCTGAATCCTCCACAGGATCTCAGCTCCTCTCAGCCAAGCTTCCAGATCATAAGAGACAGCAAGGCCAAAAGACGAGAATTCTCTCAAACTCCCTTTCCTCCACTTCCAAACTACCCAAAGCAGCGCCTGTCCTTTCTTCCACCCCTCCTCCTGTGCACGGCTATCACTTTGTTGCAACGATGTCAAAATCTCCTTTTTCACTGGCTTTGTCGTCTCAAACTAAAAATATACCCAGCTGTCCTGACCTTGACTTTCTCTTCCCTTTAGACTTCCACTGTATGTCTTTCCTTTGCTTCTCCACCAATTTCCCCACAGTGTCACCACTTAGTTTTCCATCTACTCAAGTCTGGCTTCCCTTATCAGTTTGCTAAAAATGCTCTTACCACAGTATTTGATTCCCTAATAGGGCTGACAAATTCCATAAATTGTTTCCATTTTCCCCCTTACTGGCTATTTCACTGCATTAACAGTGAATTGCCTCTGCTTCCAGAAACTTTCTCCTTCTGTGTGTGTCAAGATGCCACTCTCTTATTTTGCCCCTTTTCTCCATCTTTCTTTGCCTCTTTTTTCTGCGCTTTGCCTGTGTTCTCTCTGTCTCGTAGCATAGACACCAACTACCTTGTCTCCTAAATCAGGTATCTTGGTAAAACCTTTGACTATTTCATGGTATCTCATTTGGGTTATTACAATAGCCTCTTCATAGAATAGTCTGCTTGCCAAGAGTTACTTCCTTCCTCTATATTTCTGCTGAGAGTATTTCCTTTTAAAAAACTGTTTTAAATGACCCCATTCCTGGCGTACTAGCTCACCTCTAAAATCCATGTACATTATAATAAGCGGCATCCAGGGCTATCCAGCCATGCCCCAATCTACCTTTCCAGCCTCAGCTCCTGGCACTTCTCTTCATGCACCTTCTGCTCTAACGTGACATTTTCAGCATCTCCAAGCACGTCATACACTTCATGACTCTGATTTTGCATGTGTCACTCCCCCCATAGGGAGTACCTTTCCTCCTTTTTTTGTACGTCTAACTCTTGTTCATCTTTGGAGACCTAATTCGAATATCATCTCTATTTAGAACTTCCAAACTTTGCCCAAGCGAAGCCATCTTTAGCACTTAATAAACTTTACTGCCACCTCAAGGAATTTACCTGCTGCACTTAACTGCTACAGTGGATGTGTGTGTGTTCCTGCCCCTTCTCCTTCACCACTGAACTGTGAGTGCGTTGAAGTCTTTGTAACCCAGGGCTAGACAGGAGTCTGGTGTCCAGGAAATACGGTATTCCTTAAATGTGTGCTAAATGAACACGTTAACCTTGCTTTCATTTAGAAGTTTGCGATCACAAAGCCACACTGAAAACATCTCCTTCCTTTATTATATATATATACATATATATTGTATATATATATATACATAGAGAGAATATGTTATAGATACATAGATATATTTTATACAGTATTATACCATATTGTAGTATACAGTATATTTTTTATATATAGTATAGATTTGATAAAGACTAAGTACTGTAGACAAATGTCTTTCTGTGACAGACAGACTGATCTGAAAGACTCGGAAGGGAGAAATGTAATCTTAACTTTCAGCAGACTGCTAATACTGGCATACATTCACATTCATTTTTAATACTGGAATGTAGGGTCTGCCTCTCATTACAGGCAAGAAGCTAAGAACTGTAGAGAATGATTTTAATGAAACAACGTCTACCTCAAAAATGATATCAAGTACACTGCAGGAATTCATCCAAGCAATATTGCTCTTAAATCTCCTTGTCTTGATAGAATTAAAATCATCCCAGGAAAGGAAAGTCTCATCATCCTCACATGGTAGCACTTATAATGAGACACATATCTTGTATAGTCGGTGTGAATTTAAAACAGCAAGCGATCTGAATATCTCATAGGAAGTTTAAACTTAATATGATCAAGATGGAATGTTTATTTGCCCCAAAACCCATGGCCTTTCCTCTGTTTTGGTAAATCATACCAGCATCTGCCGAGTTTTAAAACCAGAAACCTGTGTCATTCTAGAACAGGGTTTGTCAACCTTACCGTTACTGACATTTGGAGCTGGATATGGGTATCTTTGTTCTGTATATGGGTATGTGTGGGGGGTGGGGTGGGGAGGGCACTGTCCCATGCATTGTAGGATGTTTAGCAGCATCTCTGCCTTATGGTGTAGACATTTAAAAGTGCCACCTATACCCCCTAGATGCCAGTAATACCCCATCCCTCGTTTTAACAATCAAAAATGTCTGTGGACATTGCCAAATGTCTCTGTGGAAGAAGGAGGGCAAAATCTCCCCTGCATGAGGACCATGGCTCCAGATTCCTGCCTTTCCTTTACTCACCATGTCTGCTCCCAACAACTTCCAATCCATTACCAACCACATCTCACCACTGGCTGTGCCATCTCTTAGGTGTCTTATCACTTATCCAATCCAGGGCACTTTCAAGAGTGGAAGGGGTTGCTATTAATAATTAAGTTGAGACAATAGGCATAAATGAGACTTTCCGTGGCAGACCAGGATGCAGCATCACCCTCTGTATCACCCAGGCTCAAACCTCCATCGTCTGAAACCCCAATTAATAAACTAGCCCCTCGCTTATTTGAGAGCTTTCACTATTATCTCCTCACAGCAGCCATTGTGCTTTGAAAAATTTTTGAGTCAAGTCATGTCACTTCCCTGAATAAAACCCTGCAGCAATAGCTTACCATCATACTTAGAATAGAAGACAAACTTCTAACTCAAGCTCTGGCCTCCTCCTTCTCTGATCTCACCTTATGGCGCTCTCCCCTGTGTTCACTATACTCCATACTCACTGACCTCCCGGAACATGCCAGGCTTTCCCAGCTTCTGTGTCTTCGTGTTTGTCAGCCTCTGCCTAAATGCTCTTGTCTCGCTTTACACGTGGCTGCCTCCTTTTTGTTTCTCAGATCTTAGCTTAATTTTTCCCCCTGTCCTTAGGGATGGCTTCCCTGAGGCCCACCCCACCCACTACGGCTATATATCACAGATCCCTACTGGTGTCCTTTCTAGCATTTCTCTCACACTATACGTAATGATTTTACTTTGTTACTAAGGCAGGACATACGTATAGTGAAGCCCATAAAGTGCAGTAATCTGAAGTATATTAGTCAAAAAGTGTGGACATTGGTAAACAAACCTGTAGCTACAAATCAGATCAAGACAAAGAACATTTCTTGCATCCCAGAAAGTTCCCTCATGTCCTTGTCAACAGATAGCCACTAACCTAATGTCTATCACTAGTAATTAGTCATCCTGTCACAATCCGTACATATTTATTTGATTGTTCCCTTGTTAATTTTCTGTTTTTCTCACTAGAAGGTAAATGCCTTGAAGGAGGGATCTTCTCGATCTATTTTCCATTCTAAGTCCAGTGTCTAGCTCAATTCTGACACATACCAGATGCCCAATATATTTTTGTGTCTTGTCCTTAGGCTCACTAGTCACACGCCAGTGAATCACCAATTGGGCAAAATCAATATTCAAGAAGTGGTGTGTGTGTGTGTGTGTGTGTGTGTGTGTGTGTGTGTGTTTACATAGTGTCAAAGAACCAATCGAGAATTGTGCTTTGCTCACTCAAGATGAACTCTAGCAATGGCTCCTAATTGGTGACTTTTCACACTAGGACAGAAGTGCTTCACTTTCTTATCTTTGTATTCCTGAACAAAACTCCTAAAATAGTTGCAATGAAAGCTACGGAGAAGGTACTAAGCACCAAAATGAAATATTTTCTTCTGACTAAGTAATATTTTAGCCAAGTCCCTAGTTATATTTCCAATGAAAAAGATCTTTAAAATGCAGAAGAATTTGTTTTTTATATGCTGAAATAATGAAATAGAGTAGCAAATAGAAAAAGTAGCTGAAAAAGGTGATATAGTTCTTAGAATTTTATGACAATGCTCTTGCACTTTGTTACAATGCAGATACAATTGATTATGACAAGTTTTATGCAGCAGTACAGGAGCTCTTTGGTCCAGAAGTGAAGAATCAAGATGTGAAATGCTTTTACAGGAAACTCTGCAACAACCCAGATGCACCTGTAGACTGGTGTGAGGTAATCATGTTTATAATATGTTTCATGTTTATAATATGAAATGCAAATATTATTTTCATTTTGAATAAATATTTAAATCAAAGTGTTATTCTGACACGGGTAAACCCACAATGTGGTGGCATGTTTAAATGCCTGCACCCATGGAGACACGATGTGCCACTGCCCATAATTGAAAATAGGTCAACCAGACTGATGTTTAACTGTGTTATCAATGAGTAACTTTTCAATACTTCAGACCAAGTTGTCGATTTGAAGAACTATACATGCCATTAACAACAACCAAGATTTTCATGGCCTTCTTTACATTCTAAATGAAATATTCCTTTTCAGTGGTGTCAGTGTATACACATTCCAGTGTATAAAAATTCTTAGTATAAGAGAAGAGAAGGCTAGGATTGACCATCTCTTGCATTTCCTGAGTCACTTTCTGATTGGCACAGTTTGGTTCTTGTAAGAACACATAGGAGTGTGTTTGGTTGTTAAGTGAGCTACAAACTATGGAAACAGTATCAGAAATGCCTCTGACCTTTGTTTAAACTCACAGAAGGTGACACTCTGTATAAAATAAAATAAAAATATTTGATACAAATTTAAAGAAAAAAATCTTAGCAGAACAGAAATAATTAAAAAATTCCCTGAACTCTATAAAAAGGACTGTGATCATTTTCTGCACCTGCTGTAATAAATTACTACTTTTAGCAACTTGAGGTATCCAACATTGATTTGATACACATGTGTCAAAATGATTACAACCATAGGGGTAGCTAACACTTTCATCATGTCACACAATTACTATTTCTTGTTATTACGCTGTGATAAATCCATTTACATGGAATTCTATGTTAACTGAGAAGTGGGCCTCTGTGGATTTTTATAGAGTTGTCTGTTTTGAAGAGGGAGAACTATGTTACAAACGTTTTTATTGTAAGTAAAGAAAACACTTCCCTGTTGTCATGCAGGGTGCCATGGGGGTCTCTGGTCCCGCTTCCCGCATAAGAACCGGATATGATGAGGCCAAAAAGGAACACCCACGAAGCCATAGATAGGGGAGTCATACCACTATATTCTCCCTGGCAGCTGGGTTGGAGACACAGGAAGCAGGAGCCACATGATCCGCAACCTGCCGTCCACTTCTCTCTGCCAACCCACCTCACTTGCTAGCTGCAATGCATGCTTGCTAGCTCAGCCATGGCAGTTATATCAGTGGCCAATGGCTAACTGGTTACAGCTGATGGCCAACTAGTTACAGCTGATGGCCATCTACTACCCGATCCAGCACCTTTCCGTGTCAGGCCGAGAGCCTGGAAACTGCTCTCTGGGATAGTCCCCACACTTGTCCTTGCCAAAAAAGAAAAAAAAAGATACTAATATAAATAGGTTTTTATTGTATAGATTAGGAAATTGAGACTCATTCTTTCCCTCACCTACTTTCTCTTTTTCTCCTTCTCTTTCACTTTCCAGTTAAGACATAATCATTTTTTTTTCCAGATAACCCCCTTTCATGTTCTCATTTAATCTTTACAGCAGCCCCAGAATATAGATTAGGGAAGATCATGTTATTGCAGTAACAGAGATGAAGAAAGTGAAGCACAGAAAGGGTAACTGACTTACCGAAAACCACCCAGAAAATTGGAGCTGAGATTTTCTCCCTGTCTATTCAGCAATTTCATGACATTATCCTGTTATGTCCTTTGGGTTCCTATAAATCATATGCAAGTTTAGTAAAAGAAAAAAAAAAAAAAACTTAAAAACTTGTGACCTGCATCTGAGACACTGTATACATTTGAAGAAAACTTGAGTTTTGAAAAAAAAACGGTGCAGGAAGATTTCTCTTTTATTGTTCTGCCATTTTCCTCACAAACTATCTGTGCCAATGCTCCTAAGAGGCATTTCTATTTCAATCCATGTGACCTAACCTTTCTGGGCTTCAGAGCCATCATCTATAAAACGGAAATGCAATGCTGGAAGACTGACTTCATTGCAGTATACACTACCTGCTTTTTATCAGCCAATGTTAGTCTTATCAGTAATAAGAACTAGGTTTACTCTTTTAAAAGCCACAAAGGAACAAACCTGGATCTGAATATAAATCTAAAAATTATTGCAGCAATGCCACAAAAAAGTACACTTTCTTTTTTTAGGTTTTGGATGCAAATGCACTGGGGAAAATTGACATTTACAGACTCATGAAACCTTAAAACTCAACTAAATTATCATCTAGGCTTGCCCCTTAAATTTATAATGAGAAAAATTAGATGTGAAGACATCCAAAAAGAATGTGAGTGTGTTAAATTTATAAAGCTAGTTAGTGGAAGATTCTGGTACAGATACAATCTACTTTTCCTACAGTACCATGTTAGTTTATGTTTCCAGTGGAAAATTCATAACCACACTCAATGAATTCAAAGAAGAGGCATATGAGTTCTGACAATTAAATTCATGAACTCATCCTAAAAAAAAATTCTACATACCTCACTGGGGAATATCACTATGGTCACCCTCAAAGTACTCCCCTTGGGAAGCTATGTACCGATGCTAGCACCTAGTCCACCCTTCAAAGCTATTTTGGAACTCTTTTTCTGGACTGGCCATCAGAGTTGTCATCGTATTACCCTTGATGTCCTGAATGTCATCAAAATGTCTTCCTTTCAATATTTCCTTTCTCTTCGGGTAAAGAAAGAAGTCATTGGGGGCCAGATCAGGTGAGTAGGGAGGGTGTTCCAATACAGTTATTTGTTTACTGGATAAAAACTCCCTCACAGACAGTGCTGTGAGAGCTGGTGCATTGTTGTGATGCAAGAGCCATGAATTACTGGCAAAAAGTTCATTTCATCTAACTTTTTCACGCAGCCTTTTCAGCACTTCCAAATAGTAAACTTAGTTAACTGTTTGTCCAATTGGTAGAAATTCATAACAAATAATCCCTCTGATAGCAAAAAAGGTTAGCAACATCGTTGCAACAATTTCTTGGACTTAATTGTCAGACCTTGTAGAACACTATATGGATGCCTATAACTGTGTGCCCCAAAAATGAATTTCAAGTGAATTATTATAAATCTAAAACTGTATTTGCTAACTTCAAAAATGTTAAAGGAATGCTCCAGGGTAGGTTAAAAAATAAGTTGCCGGTGTTGACCATTATTAACCCAAGACTTTAAATCCAACCAACATCAAATCTGTTACTTCACAGTCAATTCTGAGATATTGTACATGTTTTTGTGTATTGTTTGGGATTTTAGATCTTTGGATATTTCACCTCTGATGAGGATTCTCTTGCTGCCCAGATGGATGAAGAAAATTTGGTTTTCCTCGTTTCTAGAAAACAGCGAGTTGTAATTTCAGGTGATATTGTTAATTTACCTTCCAAATGAATATGGGTTTTAATATTTTCTCAAAAATAAATATTGAGGACATAACATGTCCATAGAATCACTTCTTGTTTTATGTACTTGCTAAATATGTTGTAAGGGGAAGGGAGGGAGTGACGGTTTCATATGCAATATCGGAAAAAACTGTTCCTGTAGTTGAGTTTGAAATATTCTCATTGCCCTGAAGGGTATTCACTAGGCAACGTGATGGAAATATCACATTGCACTGGGGAGATTCAGCTCGCGAGTTAAAGCTCTCTGCATTGTCACCTCAATAATGCGTGCTCTAATCCCAAATGGAATCACATTTCTTTTAAAATATTCTTAGAATTGAATTTTCAAGTTTTCACTAACTAGACCACCTTCCCACACGCTCATCTTCAATTATCTCATGGAGGTTTAACCCTATATGTTAAACTGTGCATTTGGGGCCAATCACATAGGAGTGTTAGCTCAGTTTAGGAAGTCTCCAGTTTACATGTCAGTTGTTTTAAAATTTGAGCCTGGGACCCAGGAACCCCCATCCCTGTCCACTGTTGACACTGCAACTTTTCTTTCCTTGTCTCCCTCTAGGAAGAGAGAGGTCCAGGAAAAGGAAAGGCAGCCCTAGGACCTTCCTCTGTTCTCCCGCATCTCCTCCCAGAAGTAAAGGGCCCAGCTTAGGTTGAACCTGGTCTTCCTTAGAAAAGCACCTGAACTTACTTCAGTCATTTGTGAACCAAACCCACCTTTGTCTTCAGCCCTTCCTTAGCCTAACCTAGGCCTCACCAGAGCCCAACCTCTGGCCGTGGGAACTCATCACAGAGCATAAGCAAGAGGGCTGTCCCTGCTGCTACCACCACTGAGCTGAGCAGAGACCAGTGAGCAGGGCACACAGGTTGCTGGCATCCCGAGTTAGAACTTTGAAAGCATCTTTCTAGGTAGCAGTTGGGTTCTGTCATTCATTTATTCACTCAACAAACATTGGTTAAGGTCTACCAAGTGGGTGAGGTAGCTTTCTAAGTGCTAGGGACACAACAGTGAACAAATGGTCCCTGACCTCTTGGAATTTACATTCCAGTAGGGACAGGCAGACAGACAATGAAAAACATCAAACAAGTGAAATATGTAAGATGTCAGATGGTATTAAGTGGTACAGACAAAAATGACGCAAGCAGGTTGTGGAAGAAGAAGTTGGTTTGGAGATGGGAACATGGTGTTGAGACTTTACACACAGGGGGCAGAGAAAACCACACTGGGGAGGTGATAAAAGACCAGGAGTTGATGAGAGGGCAAACCACACACTTCGGACAGGAGTGGAGTGGGGGACACCAGTAGAAGACGAGGTTACAGAGGCACCAGTGGGTGTGGGGGCAGACATCCAGGGCCATGGCCATGCTAAAGACTTTGGAGTGACACAGAAAGCTACAAGAAGGCTGCAGACAGAGGGGAGGCATGGTCTGAGTTGTACTTTAAATGTTTGTTCTGTATCCTGTGTTGGAAACAGTCTAAAGTGGGGAAGGAGTGGAGGCAGAGAGAACGGAGGTGGCTTGGAACAGGATAGTGTTCTCGGCCTGGCTTTCATTACTGATCCCCTAAGGAACCTTTCAGATATTTTTTGTAATTCTGGGCCCCTCTTATCCCAAAACCCTTCCCAGTCCCATTCCCCCAACCCATGATATTTTACTACCTCTGATATACTGTGTATCTGTTTTGTACCACACACACACACACACACACACACACACACACACAGACACACATACATATATATCATATATATGACATCATATATATGATAGACAAATAGAGTGAGACATTCACACACTCCCAAGAACCAATTTGTACCTTCTTGGGGGCAGCATTTTCTCTGTTGAGGGTGCATGGATTAGGGTGATATAACTAGAGTATGAAATCATTCACTTGCTGTTCCTCTCTAAGAGTTTACAATGATAAAAACCAAATCACCCTGTGAAGAGGACCAATATGTGTGACTTTATAATTCAGCACACAGGCAAAGAAACATGAAAGTGTCTAGTGCTTTTTCCAAAATGCACAAAATAATACCTAAAAAAGCTTAGTAACAGTGTTAAGGGAGTCTCATCTTTTATACTGGAAAGCCTGAAATAGTATTAGGTTTTTGTTCTGTGTAAACCATAATGGTGACAGTTCAAAGAAAGGATTCCTGAGATGGGGGGGCGGGAATCTCAAAAAATGATTGTAAAAGATGTTTGGAAAACTCATCCTCTGAAACGTGCACCTGTGTGTGGGGGAGGGTGTGTATCTCGTGTTTTCATGGGAATTCATACACCACATTTAGTTGGAAAGTGCTATAGTATCTCTAGGGATAATTAAAAAGCAACATTTACTCATTTTTATGGTTTTAGTCTACATTAATTTTTAAGCAACTAGGGTTTTCTAGCAAAAGTTGGCTGTTTTCTTTTTCTTTACTTTTTTTTTTTTTTTTTAAACAAAACTGACAAATGACTTTTAGGATCTTTACTGCTAGGAGCCGAACTGAATATTATACCTTTGACAGGTAGTAGAAGACGGGACGTGATAAAGTGCATTGTCAAGATTCCTCAGTTGGATTTACTAATAGCGGCTTCTCAGAAAGGATTAATAACAGTGTTTAATAGCCAGGTAATTTGAAATCTTGGATTCCTCCCTCTCCTCCACTTCTTCCCTTCCTCCCTCCCAACTCCTTTCTTCCTCTCTTTTGTTTTGTCTATACATTATGTATTACGTATCAGGTGCAGCAGAAACCATAAACCATACTTTGGAGTTATTCTAACAAAATAAAACCAAATATGGCTACAATGAGGAGACTGCTGAGCCCCAGAGAAATTTTTGAGACTTTTGGTAGCTGCGTTTGGCATTGTTCCTCGGGGTGTCATATTGACCCATGTGACATCAGCACAATTAAAGGATAATCCTGGACAATTTCTCAGATAAAATCAGAAAAACTCACAAGCCAAGCAATTTTGTCATAATCCTCCCGAGTAATAAAAGTTCCACACAAGAACTTTGGACTTGGAGTAAAAAAAGGGCTCAAATTCTAGCCCCTTTATTTTGCCAGCTATGATGTTAAGTAGGGAACTGAATCAGCCAACTGATATCTTTTCACGTTTCTTTTTTTACATCTGTAAAATGAGGACAGTAGGACAGTCCTCTCTCCCTCACAGGACTGCAGTGAAGGTCAAATGAGGTCATGAAAGCAGAAGCACCGTGTGAACAATAAATTCCCATATAAATGGAAGGCATTGCTCTTATTCATGTCATCTCTTTCTGGATTTATAAGTTTTGGGCTTCTATTTTTTAAATAAGAGAGAGTTTAATGGAATGTATGATGATAACGTCTACGTTGTATTTCACTACGAAAATCGAAGGCGAATGTTTGGTGCTAAATATCAAAAAGTAATTCCAATTCTTAGTTGGTTCGCAACGAGAGGCAAGCTTTGCACAAGTAAAATATGAAAATAATCATCACATGACTAAAAGTTCAACAATAGTTTTCAGCCCTTCAGTGGTCTCCATTCCAGGCAGCTGGATTCTATCAGGGAAGGGCCGCCTGCCCCTGGCGGTGGAGCGGTGGGAGATTCTGGGTGTGGGTGTGGAGCCTGGGCCCCCGCCCAGATGTGCTATTTACCTCCATATTATTCATTGCCTCTTCATTCAGAGCCAGAGAATTTCCCGCCCTTGGTACTTACTTGTGCTGATTAAATGAATTAATACACTTAAAGTGCGTAGCATCACTGTGAACGCTCAGACAATGTTGGCAGTTGGGATTATGAGCAAATGACGTGAAAACAAAATGAGAATGTCTTCCTCAGTCTCTTTTTTTCAGTGCGTTATTTCCCTTCTCATTTTTTTTTTTACTTTTATTTTCTCAAAAATAGAATTACGATGGTATCTAAAGAAAAATGTGAGAAGGAAAATAACGATCCTTATAATGAAATGGTTCAGGATTATGGGAAATAAGTGAGGTGGCATTATCCTACTTCCAGAGTTGTGTCTCTCTCACACACATACAAACACACTAACTCACTTACACATGTTTTCAGATAACACATGTATACGCACAAGCACACAGGCACTCACATCTGTTTCTTATAAGATGATGTAACTGGAGAGAAAAGATTGCTTGAACAATTATTTTAAGATTGGATACACCAGGAATAAACAGTATTTTGAATTTGCATGCCTTAAAAATAGGATGACACATTTTATGGGAAAAGTAATTTGGTAGGGTAGGTCACAGGAATAATTTATTAAAAGGTAGTCATTAATAATTCAAAATATCTTATAACAGGTTAATCCATAATTTAGGATCTATCTGAAGTTGAATAAATACATTTAAGAATTTTCTTGGTGTTCTCTGGCGGGTGTGGTAATCCAGAGTGTAAATGTCATTAATAAAAATTCCTGCAGAAAAGGCTACATTTTAAAAATTCAAAAGATATCTATAAGGATTGCGAAACTTTTAAAGATAAGAGAACGTTAGTGACTGCCACTAAAGATGGAAGTCAAGAAATTGAAGAGTAACCACACTGTTCTGTTCTCTGCTCACCAATTTCCTTACAACACTTTTTCTTTTTTCCATTTAGAAATAAGTCCCTGGTGGGAAAACCTTTTGAACTCTTCAGATGAAAGACAGATTGCAATGACCACCACTAACAGTTTTTAGTAATCGCCCAGATTTTCTTTTTCACATAATCCATTCCTTCTGGGCAGCCATTTCCTAGGCCTCTGAAAAAAAGAAATCAGGTCATTAAGATCCTTCAACTAAACAATTAACATGCCTTAAGGATATAAGAGGCTGCTCCCAACTAACTCTGCAGGGAACAAATCTACGATCCTCAACCACCATAGTGCCCAGGGCATGACATTCATTCAACAGACACTTACTGAATAAAAGAAGAGCCCACTGGATTGAATGTTATTAATTCTCTCAATAACTTGAGAGATAACTTTCAAATAAAGAACTGTTGTCCCCCCACATCACTCCATACTCAAGTTGAGCTGTTTAGCATTCTTTAAACTACTGTTGCCATTGCTGTCAGTATTATTTTGCATTCCTAAGTTTCGATAACAAATGTGGCTCTGAATAACTAAAGAATGTGAGGCAGTTTGCAAATAGAAGAAATAAAAGAAATAGTCAAGCATAGGACTCTTAAGAGTACAGTCACCAAGCTTAAAGACAAGCCAGAGAAGCAGAAACCCTGCCCAAAGCAAAGAGAGCTTTATTCCACAGAGCTAGGGTCTTCAGAGGAAGGAGAAACGGAGGAGACTCATGAGAGGTGGAATGACAAGTGAGATTAAACTAAGGAGACACTGTGTTGTTTAAGAGTCAGCATTCTCACCTTTAATTGTAGCGTCAACTAGATTTCATTATTGTGTTCCTTTTTTTTTTTTTTTTTTAGATGAAAGTGCAGACCAGCACCAATGTTACAGTAAGTCCACTTTTAAAATTTCTAACTAAGTCAAATTTAGGGCTAGGATGATGATGGCTCCTCCATAACTAATCAGAATCTCAATGAGGTTCTCAGATAATAAGGTCTTTTCATTGATTGTACATTTAGGTTTATTGACTTTAAACTTTGAGCAACAGCCAAGGGGACCCAGATCTTGCTCTCTGGAATTAAACTGACGGCAGAGAATTGCTTGGAAACTGATTACTCCTGGAAGCTTCCATTTAAAAGCTTCACCTAAATTCTTCCAAGCACCCACTGCCAAGGAATGTAAACAATGGGGACATCCCAAGTTGTGAGAACAACAAGGAAATAGCCAATGGAAAAATACAAATTAATACACTTTACTTTAAACTTGAAAACAGTATAAAATTCGAGTGCAATTCTGCAATTTATTTAATCCACATTGCTAACTGGGAAAGGCAGCTTGCCGCAGACGCAAAGCTATGGTGAAATCCCGCGAGGTTTTCTGAGAGTCGGGGAAACACTTGACACACACACACACATACACAAACACACACTCTGCCATTCTGAATGGGTTTTACACTCAAGCAGTCCCCAGCACAGTGGGCGCTCAGAAGGGCGAGCTGTTGTTCTTCATCAGTAGTGTGTTGTCCTTGATATTGCGGATCCTCCCCGTGCCAACTGGGTGACATAAGACAAACCCGTTGGCCTCAACTTGATCATTGGCCAGATGACCACTGAGGTCTTTTCTAGCTAAAAAATTTTAAGCATGGAGACAGGGCCAGAGAACTTGATGAATCTAATCTCCGTGTGTGTCCCTGTGAAGAAGTGTTCTCACTTGAGTGAATAATAGTGCACAGAGATGCCTGGCTGCTGTGCCAGCTGCTGCGGCTTCCAGAGCTGTGCCACGCTCTAGTGGTGTTGTTCTCCAACTGATGGTGCCCAGCAACTCAGGGTAAGGGTGCAAGGGGCAAAGATAAGAGGCTCCCCACAAGACATAAAAGAAGAGACATTGCCAGGCTCCTCTGCCAACAAGGGGGCAAATGGGGCTTTTAATGTAACTAACCTACTCTTTAGCCTCGGTCACCATTGATGAAATAAACACAATAAATGCCGTCCCCCGCCCCCAATTCTGTGCTTTTCTATCAGGATACCTCCTGGATTACAGGATGTGATTACCTCTCACAGCTGAAACGAATTGTTGCCACTACGGAAAGGACCATTATTGTCTGGGATTATAAAGCTCAAGGGAGCAGCCAGGTAACTGTGCCAAGAGAAATACTTAAAGAAGTGAGATTGTCTTTTCCATACGGGTAGGATACTAGCAATGCCCTTTCTCTATTACAGGTGAAATGAGAGTGTTTAAATAATCAAGTTCTGCATTAGCATTCTATGAGTGTAGTAAAAAGGGAACATTCTTTCCATTTGCTGTGTATTTAATTTGAGGGTATTGTTTAGGTTTTGGTTTTGTTTTGTTTTGTTTTGTTTTTGAGAGAGAGGCTAATTCCGTTCTTTGATAGTTTTCTCTAAATCCAAGTATTAACATTCTACTTACACTCATGCTATCACGTTCAAAGCTTTTCTATCCACTCCTCCTTCTTTTGGTAAGAAAATTACTAAAATCAAATGCCTAATTCTGGTAAAAAGAAATCTAGTGGGGCAGATGTGAATGTTAACCCTTTTGGTGGCTGAAATGTTGCCACTTAACCGGTTCACAATATTTACTGAGCATTTGCAGATACATAGAAGTAATGAACATGTTCCCTACGTGCAAACCATTCAGTCTTGAAGGATCTCATGAAAAAATGTAACAGTGCAGTAAATTATACGGTAAAATGGAACAAGTGCAATAGGGGCTCAAGGAGGGGGGAGGTTATAAAAAAAAAAATGCCCGCAGGAAGCAGGCTGATTTGAAGGACACGGAGGATTAAGAAATACTATAACCTTCCTTCGTGCCACACTTGCCCGTAGTCATGGTGAAAAACAGCTTCTAATGCTTATCCACAATGTTGTAACCAAGTAGGGATGGCACGATGATTTTTAAAAAGGCAGCTGGTTGCTTAATGTACTTTATTATATGATGTGTCCCTGTCTCATGTCCTGTCATTTGATTGCAATTTCTTCTTATTTCAGCTCTCTCCTGTTTTCACTTTCTTTCAATCCCATGGAAGCCTCTAGTTCCTTGAAAGCATCCTCTTCCACACTTGAGTCCCCATCCCTCTTCTCTCTTTCCTTTCCCACCTGCACCCACTCAGGATGGTCATCTGGGCAGAAATCTTCCTCACCCTGTATCTCTACCTTCCAAACTCTCATCCTGATCGATGCTATAGCCCCATTCTGTGCTCCTGCACAGAGGCTGAGCCCTGAGGGGAACACACAAAGCCACACTGCTTGGCATTGCTCTAAATTCAAGGTCTGCAGACGGACCTGAGTGCTCAGTGGCTTCTGTCAATCTCTTTCTTATGCTTGTCAACTCACTGCCCATTCCTGACATGTATTCCAAAATTCCATTATTCTTTCTGGCCCTTTCCTTTTCCGCTGATGAACTTGTCCCTATTTTCCTGAGAAAGCTGAGTCTCTGAGGCTTGCCCTCTTTTAATTCTGCTTCCTGTTAATACTGCCTTACAAATCCAAGACGGAGACACTCACAGTATTATGTCAGAAAATCGCATCACTACTGAGCCAGAGGGAGGGAGGGACCTCACCCTTTTCCCCACAAAATACCCCAAAACACAATGCTGGGCTCACAGTGAGTGTTCACTAACATTTACTTGGTTAACTTTGTTTTCTTTCCAAGCCCCTTTAACACTGTGGGAGTCTCTAAAATGAGAAACATCAGAAGTAAAACTTTAATTAAGTAACAGGGAACATATATAATTTCACATTTAGAGCAATGTAATAATAGAGCAATGTAATAATAATGTACTAAAAGCATTGTTCCATTTCTAGGAAAACTATTTTGTCATAAAGCCTATGGATCACTGCCTCCTGTGTGTGTGTGTCGTGTCCCTGTCCAACCAGTTCTGCCGAGATGACATCCTCTTGGGGGATGACGGCGGTTTTGTGAACAAATACACAGTAAATAGTGATGACTTTGGCCTGAGGCAGGCAAAATCCAAAAGAAAATCACAAAGTCAGGTCTTAGAGTCAAAGAACTTCAAAAGGTAAGAGTATGACATGGGCAGTTCAATTGTTTTAATACAGACATTTTTTCAAGTTTTTATATAGTGAAAACAATGTGCCAGACCCCATGATAAAGATTTGAAACACAAAACTGAACAAGAAATATCTCTTACATCAGGGAACTTCCAATATAATAGGGAAGACAGACAGGAAAATTAGCAACTGAAATTCCTATTTTAAGTGCTGCTGACAATAAAAATCTATTTTCCGCATCCCACCCCTCCTACTAGTCTTGAGGTGACTGCTTTATGTCCATAGTTGTAGGGCTTTGGCTCAGCTAGATTTCAGGTGATTCTCAGTGATGGTTGTTCTGTAGTTTAGTTGTGATTTTGATGTGGTCACGAGAGGAGACCAGCACAGCATTTACCTACCTTGCCATCTTGACCGGAAATCTCTCATGGGGTTATTTCTAAGAGTAAAATATTAATATCTAGTGTCCAATAATAGGGGAATTATTAATTTAAATGATTAATAATTTAAATAATTTAGATATTATATAAATGTAGACTATAATAAAATGTAATGTAATGTAAATATATATTTACGTATTTTATAAATGTCCATATGTATAATACATTTATATGTAAAACATACACACATATTTTATAATATAGCTAAAAGATATTTAAGGTATCAAAGGCATTCAATAAACCATAGAATTAGAGAATGCCATGCACCCCCATGAAATTATGTTTTGGAAAATATTTAGTAATATGGACAATGTTCATGTATAGTGTTAAGTAAAACAACTTTTAATTTTTTATGTATGTATGAATCCATTTTTGTAGAAAAACACATAGATGTATACGTGTGTGTATGTGTATTTCTACTTAGAAAAATATTAAATGTATATATCCCAAAATATTAACAATGATTCTCCATGGGACATCAAAGAGATGATTTTTATTTTCTTCTTTATGTTTTTCTACTTTCTAAATTTTTAAAATGAAAATTTTAAGATAAGAAAAAACAAATATATAGGATTGTACTTTGTTATTAATATAACACATACTATCCCAAAGGTAAGAAAATAAAAGCTTCAAAATTCGGGATTATACTTTGTTATTAATGTGGCAAATGTTTCATCTCAGAGTTAGAATATGCAAGTAAAAGCTCATTACAACTGTTACTACAATGGAACCAGCCCACCGCTGGAACCCGAAGAACAACACAGTAATTAAGTATCTGGCTCCATTTTCCACCATTTATACATGAGCACTATTATTTAGTTCCACCATAGCATTAGACTCTGGTGGGGAACTGCTCTATATACTATCAAGCATTTCATTCCAGTTATGATAGGTTCTTAGAATAGACTCTGAGACATGAATCTTCTCTTTACTGATATGTCAGAAAACCTGTCAGAATGTCAGGGCCTGTTTTCCATCCCTGTTTTGATTAAATATGTTAGAAATAGGATGGAGGATCCGAGGAATTTGAGGAATCTGAGTCCAGTTAAATGAGTACTAATTCACATTGGTTCTTTTGGGTGATTCTTTGCATGTACATGATTTAATCATGTGGATGACCATGTATGTGATTTAATTGTTCAGTATTGAAGCGTATATATAGGTAGAGTGTTGAGGCATTTTGTTACACCAAGAGATCTTCAAGCCAAATAGAATGAAAAGTATTAAGGCCAAAGCGATCATTAAATTCTGGAGCCATCATTAAAGTTTTCCTGCAGTTGATATCCACACAATTCATTCATATTGAATGGGCGGGGGTGGGAGTGTGGGTAGCAAACACTGGTATGCAAAACACTGTACAAATGAAAGAAAGACATAGCCGGCGTCCAGAGTTCAAAATGTAACACAGGCTGGCATGTAAAAAGAAATCTCCCTTTCTGCTGTGTTCAATACCATATTGTCAAACTTTGCTGCCTTGAGAATAAACATGTCTATTCCTCAGCTAGACTCTAAGGAACTTTGAGACAATATTTTTACCTTAATCATCTTTATTTCCTTGGTATCTGGGATACAATAAGTGCTCAATAAATGGTTGTTAACGAGGATACAAACACACAATGAGGATATAACATCATGAAGACGGTTTTTTCCAGGTTAACACAGGAATTTTTACAGCAGAAGTTTTGGCCTCTAAAGCCAAGCCTCTCCCTCAAATGTCCTGTTTACTGATGAACAAGCCTGTGACAGGGAATATGACAGCTGTCCTAGATCCAGCTTCAACAGTGATCTGGGATTATAAATCTCCCGGTCCTTCAATTTTGAAAGAATTCACAGAAATATAATATCATAATAAAATACAATATCGTAAAAGATATAAAACAATATGAAATGGTCCTTCATTTGGATGACCAGAAGTTTTTTCCAGTAAAGAGAGGAAAACAGTGCCAATATTGGACTGAGATTCTTCGATATTATTCTTTAATTCTGAAATTATAGCTCAAAATTTGATGACAATCTTTTATTTTTTCTAAATAAGCTAGGTCATGAAGAGTTAATTACACAGTTAAACTGGGTATAATGTATAGGATGGTATTATATATGCAGGCTTTACCCCAGTTTGGTTGCAATTTGTTAAAGTCAAAATGAAATGCCAAATTGACACTCAACATGATGTGTTTGTATGTCTAATATAACCCCCTCTTTTTTCTTTAATTCCTAGTATTAAAAGGAAACTACATAATGACTGGGTTATGAAAATTAGATATATTTCAGCCCTAAATTGCTTTGGATCCTGCTCCTTAGACAGTGTTCATTCACTAGTTTTGGACTCTTTGAAGAGACTTGAGGATAATTTGTAAGTACAATAGTTTATATCCATGAATATTCTGTGACTTTCAGGCTTTTTATAATTGATAAGCCCATGGCAGCCTCAAAGCATTCAAACTGGTTTTTAGAAAAATCAGATGTTAATTATTCCATTTATTGGACAAATTAATTAGATTTTCGGAAGGAACTTGAAGTTATTTGTGCAAATCTTAGCATGATGGGTCCTTCTAGTGGCAATTTTGCTCATTTGTTTGTGGCTATATAATATAATCTATTGGAATAAATCAATACAGGTATATCTATAGCTATATTTTCCAAATATAGTTCTGTTGGTAAAACTATATACTTTTTAAATCTATATACTTTAAAAACCATTCTTACAGGTCAACTGTGCTGAGTGTCTGCAGTACATTCATCACGTTCCATGTGTAAGAACTACACAAGCTGGGCTTTCTTATAGACAGCTGACTTTGAATAGCATGGTTAAACATTAATTAATAACTATTAATATATAGCAACTACATGTTAATAGTTATCTTACTATGTGGTGATAGTATATTAATATATAGTAACTATTAAACAGCTATTATATTTTAATTTTCAGTTTTAAAAATTCATTAAGATATATGTCACAGATGTGGGTAAACCTCAAAAACCTTATGCTAAGTGGCAGAAGCCAGACACCAAAGACTGCATATTGAATGATTCCATTTGTCTAAAAAGTCCAGAAAAGGCAAATTCATAGAGACAGAAAGTAGATCAGTGGATGCCTAGGAGTGCTGGTGGGAGCAGGGGACCCAGTGGGCAAAGGGAACTTTCTGGAGTGATGAAAATGTTCTAAAGCTAATTGGGGTGATTGCTATCCAACCCTGTAAGTTTACTAAAAATAATCGAATTACATACTTGCAAATGAGTGAATTTTATTGTCTATAAATTATACCTCAATAAAGCTGTCTTTTAAAAATGCTTGAGACTTCCAGTTTCCAGTTTGGCATGTAAAGCATTTGGAAGTCAGCACTCAGTCCTAACAATGGACACATATTTTTCCCTTATTTAGAAAAAGATGAAAACGTTTCTCTTAGCGTGTAACAAATTGCACTAAGAAATGAATTAAAAACTTTTTTATGGCAATTTAAAAACAATTTCATTTCTTAACACCAGATCTGATTTCACAAATATCATTTGTATGGCATAATTAATTGCAGTTTCACTTAGTTTCTGTAAAATAATTAACTGCTAGTAATTACAGTCTGGCCCTTTAAAGTGCATTTCTGAAATATTTAACTAAGAAATAGATGCAACTTTACTTTTAATTTGATCTTAGACGATGTTGGCAATTCATGATTTATATTTTTATTACATTTATAACCATAAAGAAACACTGAGAAAGCATATGCAAATATAATATGCCCTTGTGGTCCTATAGAAGATATATATTCTACTCAACAGCCAGAAAAAGGATTGTCATCTCCAGGATGCAAAAATGTACAATCATATTTTTAGCAGCACAACTATTTCCAGTACACTTACCAGGGTAATTCTAACAGTCAATATGGCAACCAGAAAGCTATACAGGTCATGTAGTTCAGCCTTTAATCCAGAAGTGTATCAATTATTCAACAAATACTTACTAACTCACTATGTGTTAAGCACTGGGGATGATACAAATATGTTTAAGTTATGACCCTTGTCTTCAAGTGTTTAAGATCTAAGTGGAAGACAAGAAATACAAACAGAAAATCAGTAGAATGCTGGAGCCAGCTCCTGTCAGCTCATGAGAGCTGACTGCTAAGATTTCAGGAATTTGTCAAACTTGTTTAAACACTGCCATCATTAAAAAGTAAATTACATAAGCTCACAATTCAATTACATTAAAAACAAAGGCAATAAATACTTAAAACTCGTCACTTCCTATTTATTTTACTACATTTTACTATTACCTATGTGTTTGAGGGTTTTATGTCCTCGAGAACATAGAAATACTATATAAAGATGTGCAACTGTATGTCTCTTCCCAACTACGTGTTCAGAGATGTCACATTGCTAGTTTGAGATCAGCCATGGTAGGACTATATGCACCATGGAAAACAGCAAATGCTATAAGCCAGTGACACTTCGCACCCCCACTTCCCTGGCCCCGGCTGAATGTTAATCATGTACCATCACACTACAGCATAGGAAAAACGTAACTGAGTGGGAGTGGAGTGGATAAATAGTCACATTAAAGAAATGGCATTTACAAAGGGAAGGAAGTGGAAAAGAAGATAGTGAGTACTAGAAACTGTAAGTGGGGCCATGTGATTGGAGTACAGAAAGGGAGAAGAGCTGGGAAAGATGAGGCTGGATGCACCGAACATGCAAAGGCCTGCATGCCACACTAAAGCGTTCACATTTTCAGCTGCAAGCTACAGTAAGCCTTTGAATGCTTTAGATAGGAGAGTGGTAAAGTATGTGCTTTGACAGATCACCTTAGCAGCCAGGTGTCGAATGAAGAGGGAAAAGGTAAACTGAAGAGAGGGAGACCACTTGGGAATATATGGTACTCGTTTAGAAAAGAAGTGTTGGAAGTTTTAGCTTAACCAGTGGAAGTAAGGATGGAGAGAGAACAGATGCTTATATAATTTAGAAGAACTGGTGACCTACTGGATGAGAGCAATAAAGGAAAGAGGAATCTAAGTTTCATTTTTCGTTCTCAACACTATTTATTGTGTGCCTATTATAGACCAAAACGTGTTCTAAGAAGTGTTACAAGGTTATATATAAAAGAGATTAACTCTCTCCTCTCCTGGAGCTCATATTCTAGTAGGAGAGACATATAATAAACAAATAATCAAACACACAATATAAGTATGCCATGGAAGTGCAGTCAAGTTATGGGACGGAGAGTGATGCGAGGCAGTAGCTCTGATGGGACAGTCACAAGATTCTGCTCTAAGGAGGTAACATTTGAGCTGAGGTCTGATGAGGTGAAGAACAAATCACGCAAATGTCTAGGGGAAGCGTTAGAGCAGGACGAGGTGCCTGGTTTCTGGTTGAGGCCCGTTTGCATGGCTGTGCTATTTACGAAGACAGAGGGAATATAAGTGAAGGAATAAGTGTGTGAGGGAGCAAATGAGTCATTTCAGCCTCCTATTTATCATCCAAGTGGTTTTGGGCAAGTTCCTTATCTGAACCAAAATAATCTCATTTATGAATGGGAAATAATATAATACCAACTTTCTTAACTCACAGGATTTTTGTGCTGCTCAAATCAGCTGAGATGGGTGAAAGTGTTTGAAAATTGTAGAACGCTGTAACAACTGAAAGTATGATTATTTATTATAGACATTTAAGTTCTTTCATAAAGAATGGATTTTTAAAGTACTTTGATTTCCATATGCTGTCAAAATTCATAGTCATAATAAATACTCCAATACTGGAGAAAAGGAAAGGCACGAATCTTTTCCTTTGGGAACAAGTTGTAGGGCCAATATACCTTTTTCCAAACATTAGGATCTGCTAATTAAGTGGTTTTAAGTGAGGTAGTAATCTTTTGTATCTCATTCAGATTGGATAACCTTTTTGTCAGGGAAAATATGCCCTTCAACTATCATGATTCTAGGCAAATCTAATGTTTTTGTTTGTTTGTTTGTTTGTTTGTATTTTGGTGGAGTAACTTCAGGAGCAGAATGCATTCGTTACTCTCTCACACTCTTATTTTAATCCTTTTAACCCTTGTATCCCATTCCATTTTCACACACACACACACACACACTTACAGGCAAGCATTGTATTGGGTTTAATATATCCTTTTGTTCATATGTTTCCTTCAAAATATATGCTTGTGTGTATTTTTAATTTATGTAATAGTATGCAGGGAATTTAAATTCCTACTCTCCATAGTGTTCCATAGATTTGGTACTTAGTAGTTGTGAACACTTCGATTATTTAGAAGGATTTATTTTTTCAACTAGCCCGGACTTTCTGCTTGGCTCTGAAAAGCATCGGTTCTGCAATTGTCAGGAGTTTGTCTTTGAGCCCAATTTTGAGCTTCCATATCTCCTGGAATTTGGCTGATGATACATTCAGTCCAAGGGAGTCAGGAAACTGTAAAATAAAAACACTCAGGCCGCCTCAGCAAAGGGTGGTCATTGATCTATTCAGTCAGATTCTGACTAAGCTTTTCAACCACTTCCTTGGGCCAATGTCCTTGTAAATCTAGAAGCTAAAGTGAGTTCTCAGTGATTCAGTGTGATCATGTTTTCCTGAACCACCAGTGCCATTGGAGAATTATCTGAGTAGGAGGCGAGTCGGGTCCACTCCATCCCTAGATTCAGCATATTCCTAGTTCATTTCCTAGAATGAGTCTGCAGCTGAACCAGATGAAACTTCGTTTATAGTAATATGTAACCAGCCAGCTGTTAAAATGGGAGCCAGCACAGCTCCTGAAAAGGCTGGAAAAAATACTTATCTCTGAAAATTTCTATTTCAAAAATGATGATTATTCTGGTTATCATTTTGTATGATAATTGCACACACAGAGTTTTGTACCAGCAAGAAAACGAGCACCCGCAATTAATTATGCCACGTAAAGCCTGTTGGCCTGTTTGAACCTTGAACCCTTCGAGAGCTTGACAATTTTGAAGAAATGAGCTGATAACTACTGGGCATTGCTTTTTATCGGTTTCCCAACTCAGAGGCAGATTATTATATCGGAAAGGGTATAGTGCCGCTCAGTAGGGCTGTTCTGGATCCAGACAGAACTGGGTTTTGTCCTAGCACTAGTTTTATGACCATTGAACATATTAGCATTTAGCGCTTCTCAGCCTCAATTTTATCGTCTTTAAGTGGGAGGGAACCTTGTAGTCTTCTGAAATTGACCTAAGTTAATGCACAGAAAGTGCCTGACTTAATTTCGGGCACAGAGTGCTCAATAAATGTAAGTGCCTCTTTTTGTTTCCTTAATGAAGATACTGAAAAGCATTTTAAAGAAAAATACAATTTGAATATTGAGGACAACAGTGGAGCAACTATAGGCCTGTATTGCTTTGGGCTTCGTGTTTCTGCATCTGGAACAGGAGACAGAAAACCCCAGCAGCCAAATCCAGCAGGCCATCTGTTTTTGTAACATCTGCAAACTAAGAATAGCTTTTACATTTTTAAATGGTTGAAAAAAATCAAAAGAAAAATAACATATCATGACCTATAAAAAGTATATGAAATTCCAATTTTTTGCTCATAAAGTAGTATGGGAACACAGCCATGCTTTCTCATTTATGTATTATTTACAGCTGTTTTCATGCTACAACAACAGAGCTGAGTGACTGTGACAACAGACACTGGATGGGAAAGTCTAAAATATTTATTATCTGGTTCCTTAAAGCAAAGGTTTGCCAACTCCTAACCTAGAGTTTTCCATGGCATTCTCTATTGCTCTTTTGGAATGACACCTGATAATACAGAGGGAGGACCACTTTGAAAAAGATGCCTTTACCTGAGGTACCCTGAAATATCTTACTTCACATCATCAAGGAGAAACTAAAAATGCTTTCTTCCTTGTCCGCTGATCTCACTCCCAACAACTCCCTCCAGGACCAAGGGGAGAAAAGACACAAGGACACACTGCTTGCTCAATGGCCCTTGTTCTTTAGCAAGCACACGTTCCCCCTGGAATGCCTTCACAACCCCAATCATGTAACTTGTGTCCCCATGGAGTCCCCTCTTGACCTTCCATCTGATGACCCGGCTTCCCTCTCTGGATGAGAGCTTGCACGTGTTTAACAACAGGAAAGAAAACTGAGATGAAGTCTGCTGTACTTCAGGCAGGGTCTTTTGACAGTAAAGTGTTTTTGTTTGTTTGTTTGGGGTTTTTTTTTCATAGTTTGAAGAAATTATTTTAAAATGTTTCTTTTTCAAAAGTGCTATTATATCAAGAGTCCCAGGGAAGAAATCCAGAAGTAACTTCCAAGAATCAATACATTTCTGATCTGTGTGACTCTGGAAAATGGTATTGTCAACTAGGTATTTGTCCCTTCAGGGTGTTCAAATATTTATTGGGAGCCTTCTATAGTCAAAGTCCCATGGTATCTACATTTTATTACAGAATAGACGACATGGGCCAACATATGTACTAAAATTTTACAATAGATATGCTTTATTCCTTAAGAGAAAATAACATGGTACTAGGAGATAAAAATAATACAAAAGACATTTTTAGTTGTTGTGTGTGTGGGGGGGTGGAATTCAGCAAAGGCCTTTTAATGAGAGAGTAATATTAAGCTGACAGCTGTAGGAAAACGGGTGTTTATGTGGTTAGGCTCTGGGAGAAGAACATCTTTGGCTCCTGCAGAAGCTCTTGAGGAGGAAAGAGCAACGTGCAGCCAGAGAGGAGGCTGCTGAGAGCAGCGTGGCTGGATCATGAAGTGGGGGACGAGGGGGGAAAGCGCTGAGCCCAGCAAGGTGACAAGGATGGCCTGGGTCAGGTCAGCCAGATGGAGGAACCTGGCTCATCTTAGAGCTTCGGGAAGCCACTGGCGAGAGTGACAGGATCTAACTCACATTTTACACAGATCACGCTGACTGTAGCATGACTTGGGTAGGAAAGGGGAAAGAATGGGCTATAGTGGGAACTGAGAAGTTAGCAGTTTATTACAGTTGTTCTGGCGAGAGAGGATGGAGGGTTGAACCAAGATACTGAGGTGGGAATGGGAAGAAGTGAGAGTTCAGGTATTTTTTAGAGGCAAAATCAACAGGACTTGATAGAAAGCTGGATGTGGGTGGTGAGAGAGGAGGAAGTGTCCAAATGTGTTCCTGGCATATGTGCTACCAAATGGACTCACTTAGCCACCCAGTGTCCTTTCTGGATTAAAACATGATGTATCTCCGCCCATCCTTAGTCCCAGCACAAGCGCAAAACAAAGGTGGAGCCTGGAATTTTTTTCTTAAGTAGAAACAATACAAAGTACTGTGCTAATATCACCACAATATGGAGTAAATAATATGGATTCTGCAGGTCAGTGAGGATTTAATAATCACTTATATTTTCTGTGGGTAAATGGATTTATAACCAATGAGAAATGAGCCTATTGAATATAATGTATTTATAAATTGTAATTAGCTTCATAAAGAAAAATATATAAGGTTTACTTCAAATTTGTGTTTCCCAGGCCTGTCAGAGAATTTTCCATGCCACGAGGAGCAAACACTTTTTGTTACTGTATAAAAGCAAATGTGATTGTCACTGGAGGTAAGAGAACAGTTTATGTTGCACAGAGATTTTCTACTTCGCAAACAGTGCTCTCCTTAATTAACATAGTCATAGAATATTCATAAAGTTATAGAACTTCACCACTGGATAAACCTTTTAGAGAATTTAAAAGCTTATATTAAGTCAAATCTGTCAGCCTTTTTCTTTGTGACTTCTGGATTTGATGGCACACTTAGAAAGGCCTTCCCTAGCCCAAGAATATGTGAAACAAATTCTTCTGTATTTTACTATTGTTTTCTATGGTTTTGTTTTATATTTTACCTTTAGATCTTTATCTAGAACTCATTTCAATGTGTGAGGGCATGTGTTCCTCACCTGGGACCCATGCGCGGCCTTTAGAGGAGTCACATACCTCCCTGAAGCTGAATGATACTTGTGTGTTTATGTGCACTTTTCTGGAGACAAAGTCCAAAATTCTATCAAATCGTCGAAGGGGTCCATGACCGAAAAAGTCAATAGCCCATGGTTTAGAGTTAATAGAGAAGAGGGTCAAGGATAGAGCCTTGAAAAATACCAACATTTAAGGGCTAAGTTGGCTAGTAGATAGGAAACCAGGTCATCTGATGAGAGTAAGGGGAAGATGATGCTATAAGAAGCTGGGGAAAAGTGGAGGACTGGAATATTCTTTGAGCCTCAGATTTCTCATTTGTTCTACTGGGGTTCTACTACAGAACGATGGCTTTGAGCCTGGGCTCTGGGGTCATACCATCTAGATACAAATCCTGGCCCTCTTACTAGCAAGTTGTATGACCTTGGGCTGGTTATTTAACTCTTCTAAGCTCACTCTCATCTGTAAAGTGGAGCTGATAATAATACCTACTTATAAGGTTATTATAAGAATTAAACAAATTCAAATAAAGTACTTAGCACAGTGTCTTCCACATAATAAGTGCTCAACAAACAACTGCTAATAATAGTACTAATACAAAAAAACAAACACCTACCTCCTATGGTTGTGTTTAGATTGAGATAATGTATGCCTGGTACATAGTAGGTTCTCAATAAATACTAATTCAATCCATTTATAACACATATGCAAAATTACTTTGACAGATATCTGGAGGTATTGTTGAAATAAAATGAAATCTGAGATTCCATTTAGGAGGTTGCTACAGAACTCAGGAGTGAGATGGTGAGGGTCTGAATTATTGGAGGTGCCCTGAAAAAAGAAAAGAGCCAGTCTCAAAGGCATGGGAAATAAATTATTCATAAAACCTGGAGACAGAATGATATTGGGGCTTAATAAGTTCTAGAATAGAAGTTCAAGATCAAGATGCCAGCAAGGTCGATTTCTAGTAAGGGCTCTCTTTCTGGCTTTCACATGGCCGTTTGCTCACTATCGTGTCACATGGCAGATAGAGAGAGAGCAAGGACCTTGATGCCTCTTCTTATAAAGGGCACTGATTTCATCATCAGGGCCTCCGTCTCGTGACCTCATTTCAGCCAATTATCTCTCAAAGGCTCCATCTCCAAATACCATCACACTGGGGGTTAAGGATTCAACATATTAATTTGGAGGGGTAGGGGAGGTGCGTAATTCAATCCATAGCAATTGCCTGAGAAATAGAAACTAAGAGTCACCTGTGCCCTGAGTTTTTTCAGCCTGCCTATAATAACACTCCAGGACCTAAGAACCTCTGAAATAAAACAGCTGACCTTATCAAAGAAGTCAGGTGAACATTCAACACAAATTTATTTTTTGTTCAGATACATGTTTTCCTACTGTTTTGCCAACTGATAGTTAAACCTCTGAGCTAAGATACATCAACGCAACGCTGAAGTTATGGAAGTGGTTCAATAAATACTTGTTGAACTCTTACTGTAGCTTCTACACTAGAGATACCAGAATAAACAAGAATGGTCCAGACAAATAAATACTCAATTACAAAAGATGACAGGAGTAGGGCCATACAAGCAGGGCACTCTGTTTTGAAGACTATGAAGAATGACTATTAATAAAAAGACTGTATGTTTTGAAGACTATGAATATTTCAGAATGTCTATTCTGAAATATTCTTGGAAGGACAACTATGCTGAGATTTTAAGGATAGATTGAAATACTCAAAGGAGAAAAAGAAAAAGGTACAGAAAATAGTACATTCCTTTTACATGGGCCCAAGAAAATAATCACAGAATTACGGAAGCATTTGTGTCTATCACATTTGCCTGGCTTCTCAATATCTGACTATCAAGTCACCTAATTCTCCTCCATACCTGACTGGTTCTGGATAAATATATTTACATAAAAAAATTCAACATACATCAGCAAATTCATCCTGTGGGTGGCAAAATATATGCTACCTGATTAACTAAAATGACCATGCTGAATTTCAGGTATTTTATATGTAAATTGTGACTCTTTATAATTTAGCTTATATATAAATTGTAACAGGTAACAATGCTATTATACATCTTTTTTTCCTAGGGTCTTTCATAATAAATAAAGTGTTTAAGAATGCATCATAATATTCTTAATGTGATACCATTTTCTGATATGTGATTCTAGACAAATTACATTTAAATCATTAAATTAAATCATTTAATTAAAATCACTTAATCTTTAGGAGTTAGTTTCTGTCTGTTGTGAGATATGAGAGTTGGATTATTTAACTTCTAGGGTCCTAACTTGAAATCTTTTGATATTTTTATGACTCTAGTTCCAAGAAGACATTTAATTATTTGTGAAATAAAATATACCATATCTTAAGAATATTCTATTTTAAGAATATTTTGTAAACTATTATACATGGTTTAGATTACTTCAAAAAACAATTCAATAACAACTATGCACTAGTTCAGGTAACACTAGCTGCCATGACAACGAAGGCCCCAAATGTATAATGAATGAAATACAATGGAAATGTATTTCTTTTCAGTCATGTAAAATCTAAAGTCAGTTCTCATAGTTCACTGGCTTAAAGTCAGTAATCTGACCACACCTAACTGCAAGGGAATCTGGAAAACGTAGTCTAGCTGTGTATCCAGTAAGAGACTATGAGTTTGGTGAGCAGTTAGCCAGTCTTTATGGTAAAACTGTGTGTGTGTGTGTGTGTGTGTGTGTGTGTGTAATAATTAAATTTTTATTAACTTTCAATTATTAATATCAGAATTCTAAGAGATCATGGGTAAGTTAAAGGATATGGTCAAATAATTCACAGGAGGAGGTACAATTAGCAGATACACATGGGAGAAAATATTTAGCATTAGCTATTATATAATTTAATTAAACTATCATTTTAAATCTATAAAAATTGCATATATTTTAAATCATGATAATATCCATGTGCTAGCCAGGGTTTGATGAAACTGGTATGTTCATATATAGTTTATGGCCTTGGAATTTAGTACAGCCATTTTGGAAAGTAAGCTAACAATATGTTTTAAAGCCATAAAAATATTGATAGCCCTTCACATAGTGATCCCACACTTGGAAATTCATCCTCAGTAAATAATCCAAAAGAAGAAAAAGACCACATAAATAAAATAACTATTACAGGGTTGCCGAATAAAGTGAAAAACTAGAATTAGCAGAACCATTTATCAATAGGAAATGGTTAAGACATTGTAATGTAGCAACTAAAATGATAGTTACGAAGACATGAATCTGTGGACTTCCATAAATGTAAAAAAATATAGTAGGTATATATTATGTTAATTATGTTTTCTAATTTTAATTATGTTAAATATATAAGATTTATATTTTTAAAAGGGCACACATTGTTCAGTTATAAGGTGAATAAGTTCTGAGGATCTAATATACAACATGGTGATTAGTTAACAACACTGTATTGTGTAATTAAAAGTTGCAAAGAGTAAATCTTAAAAGTTCTCATCACAAAAAAATGGTAGCTATGGTAAGTGATGGATGTGTTAACTAACCTTATCATGGTAATCACCTCACAATATAGTATACAAATATCAAATAATCACACTGCACACCATAAACTTACACAATGTTGTATATGAGTTACATCTCAATAAAGATGGAAAGAAAAAGAAAGCAACTTTCCTTTCAATCTACATATAATAACAAAATGGCAAACCCAATCTACAAATTTTAATTTGGTCTGTCTCTCTGTGCATTCAATATTGCATGTTGTAATTTCCTGTTAAAAATACATGTTAAACAGTGATTTTTGTATTTTGTCAACATTTATAACATTTTATGTGTTTATCAAAGATAAAAATTAGTGACAGTGATTTTTAGTTGTTGAGAAACAGTAATCTTCCTCAGTACTTCCTGAAAATAATGTAAGTATTTAAATATGAATGGAAAAGTGTTATTCTAAACTCTGAAAATAAAAAGTATATTTGTAAGACAGAAAAAAAATTCAACAATAATTTTCTATTGGAAGTGGACTAAAGATTATGGGGGAAAGAAAATTTTTAAATAAAAATTGTACCCTTCTATATTGTATAAATACTTTTACCATGTACCTGCATGATTTTAACAATTAAACAATAGTATCTATGCAATGATAGTAACTACATATAAATTATATGTTTATGGATATATACAAGCATATATATATATAGACATATATATATATATACAAATATATATATGCAAATATATATTTGCATATATATATGCTAGAAAGGAAGATGGAAAACAAAAACAATTGATTTGTTATAATGGTATAGATTACGTGCAACTTTCCTCCTTTTGCTTTCTTTTTTATTATAATATTTGCATAATTTAAGAATGAAAACAAAGAACAGCTGCCTTGAATACTTTTGGGAAGTAAATAAAGTATAAATAATACACTAATGAGTAGGAAAGTATTAAATCAAGAAAAGGACTCATGAAACATTTATGAGAATTCACATTTGTATGTGTAAATACAATTATAACAAAACAGCCTTGACAAGAAGAAGCAGATCCCAAAGAAGGCTAGCCTCTTAGCAAAGCAATCAGACTGCATCCTGGAAGAAACAGACTGTGATTTGCTATTAGAAGAAAGATAAGGATATCACTGCGTAAGAGACAGGCTCTTTAAACTGTGACCACCTCTATCCCTGAGAAAATGAGTAACTGTTCCATCTCCTTTTCAGGAGACGATAAAGTGCTCCGGTTGTGGCACCCCAATATCAGCACCAAGCCAGTGGGGAAACTTGTGGGGCACATGTTCAGTATCACCGAGATCGTAACAAATGAGAAAGATCAACTCGTCATCAGCCTTTCCTCTGCAAAGGTAACAAAAAGAAAACAACAAAAATGAAACAAAACTCTTTTTTCCCTTAAAATCAATTATTGAAAAATCTGGAATACATACAATTTTTGATTGAAATAGCTGATAGTCACTGAGAAAAACATTAAAGTGGAAAAGGAAATGATGAGCCACTGTTCTGTTTCTGTTGATTACAGCGTGAGAAAGGACTTTTTTGTTGTTGTTGTTGAGGTTTTTGTTTTTTTTTTGAGAAAGGACATTTTTAAAGACAGGAATAACAAGAATACAACATAGGGAAGAGAGCCAATGCTATCCTCACTAGTAAAATCCAAGAGGTCTCCCCATTGCAGACAGGAACATTATTAAATACAGAAAAACTAAGGGTTTCTATTAGGCTGCTGTCACTAAATAGTATTCAAAACATTCTAACCAATGTAATAAAAGTTATGAATGTTAGAAATGAGAAGGCTAAATTATTGTGATTGCTTGAAAATTTTGATAAAATCAGCGTAAAATTTTAGAATAGATCAGTTTAATAAGGTGGCCAGTTATAATAGCAATTTATAAAAATAAATTTCTATGTAAGAGTAGTAATCAGTTAAGAAAAATATGGTCAAAGGGATACCAGGGTAAAAATTATGAAATATCTAAAAAATAACCTTAAGATGCAATATTCATTATGTGTATAAGATAACTATGAAATTTTTCTGAGGTATTTTCATTTAAGAACATGAATAAAGGGACATTCTATGTTCCTACATGGGAACATTCTGTTGTAAGATGTTCTCAATCAAATTAAGCTATATATTTAATGCAATTCAGGATTATTTAAATATCAGTTTTCCAAGTTTAAAGTTAATGTAAAAATATCGATATACAAGAATATCCTAGAAACATTGGAAAATATAATTATCAAATGTCACTTTCCCTGTCAGATGTTCGTTAAAACATATTATAAAGCCACAATAAATAAAACAGGGGCAGTAGTTAATGCAGGAATAGTTAGATATATCTATGAAACAAAATAGAAAATGCAAGAATTAGTTCATGTGTGTATGGGAATTCTATAGATGATAAAAGCAGCATTTCAAATCTGTGAGCAAAGGGTGGTTTTGTTCATTGAGTGTTGGGAAAACTGATTAACTATTTGAGGGGCAAATATGTAATCAGATCATCATAATAAAGAGTAAAATACATTCCATATGGGTTAAAGATGTTAAATGTAAAACACAAAACCATAGAAGTCCTAGAATTTTCCTGACGAAAATACAGGCAAATATGCACATAGCCTTTAGCGCAATTTCTAAGCATAACACCTATGACTAAAGGAAAAATTAATGTGACTACATAAACATTTAAACTTACTGTAAACTATAATAATAGCCATCATTTATCAAATGCTTACTAAGTGCCTGGCACTATGCTTAGTATTTTGCATACACAACTCATTTGATGCTAATAAGAACCCTATAAAGTATTTATCATATATACTTGCACATGTAAAGAAAAATGAGACCTAAATATTTTGTACAAAGTCACATAGCTACCTAGTAGCTAACTATAGCTGATCCCATTATCTGTCCCCACCCCAGACAGCCTCCTTATACACATAAAAAAGGTTAAAGACAGACAGCATGGGGGGAGTGGGGGGCAAAAATGCAACAAAAGTGACAGAAACTAGAATAATATCTTTTTTAAAAAATATTTTTTCAATTACAGTTGACGTTTAATATTATATTAGTTTTAGGTGTACAGTAAAATGGTTAGATATTTATATAACTCGAGAAGTGATTCTCCTGATCTTAAATAATATTCTTAAAACAACAAATGAAAATTTTTAACAAATTGGTAGGGGAAAAAAGGGGGAAGGGGAGGGCAGAAAACATGGACATGTTTATACAGTGCTGTTGGGGATAAAGCTGGAAAAAAGTTTTGGGTCTTTATTCTAATAAAATAATCAGATAAGTGGCCAAAGATCTATATAAAATAGTGTTCTTTGCACTATTGCTGCCATACTGCACTTCCTACACTATGGGCTTGGAAATCCTCACAGCCAGTCAGCCTGAGACTCACTCCCACCCACTGATGTGCCCAAAGCAATCAGGTCTCAACTACAAGAGGGCACACACAACACCTACAAGGTACACTCTGGGAGCTCACAGCTCAGGTGATCAGGGAGACTGCACCTCTCGGCCATACAGGACACATTCTACATAAGGCCACTAGGTGAAGACTGAGAGACATAGCATATCTACTTAATACATAGAAATGAACACAGAGAGGCAGCCAAAGTGAGGAAACAAAGAAACATGTCCCAAATGAACGAACAGGAGAAAACTCCAGAAAAAGTAAATGAAAAGGAGGCAAGCAATAAACCAGAGATTGAGTTCAAAACACTTGTTTTAAGGATGCTCAAGGAACTTAGTGAGAACTTCAACAAAGAGATAATAAACATTAAAATTTTTTTAAAAGACATAAAAACCATAAAAAGAACCAGTAAGAAATAAAAAATATAATACCTGTAATGAAGAAGGAATCAATAGCAGAGTAGATGAAGCAGAGGATTGAATCAGTGATTTGGAAGACAAGGTAGCACAAAACACCCAATTGGAACAACAAAAAGAAAAAGAGTTTTGAAAAATGAAAATATTTTAAGAAACCCCTGGGACAACATCATATGTAGAGCTAACAGGAAGAGAAGAGACAGAGTAAAGGATCGAGAACGTATTTGAAGAAATAATAGCTGAAAACTTCTTTAAACTGATAAAGGAAATAGACATACAGTCCAGGAAGCACAGAGTCCCAAACAAGATGACCCACAACAAGACACAACATAATTAAAATGGAAAAGGTTAAAGACAAAAAGAGAATCCTAAGAGCAACAAGAGAAAGGCAACCAGTTACTTACAATGGAGCTCCCATACGATTTCTGGTTTCTCAACAGAAGCTTTGCAGGAAGGAAGGGATTGGCATAAAATACTCACAGTGATGTAAAGCAAGGACCTACACCTGAAACTACTTTACCCAGCAAGGCTATCATTTACAATTGAAGAAGAGATAAAGAGCTTCCCAGACAAGAAAAAGCTAAAGGAGTTCATCACCACAAAGCCAGTATTACAAGAATTGCTAAAAGGACTTCTTTAAGAAGGGAGGAAAAACATAAATATAAATAATAGAATGGCAATAACTATGTACCTACCAATAATCACTTTAAATGTAAATAGACTAAATGTTCCAATCAAAAGACATAGAGTAGCTGGATGGATAAGAAAACAAGACCCATGCATATGCTGCCTACAAGAGACCTGCCTCAGATCGAAAAACACACACAGGCTGAAAGTAAAAGGATGGAAAAATATATTTTATGCAGATGGAAATGAAAAAAAAAAGCTGGGATAGCAATACTTACATCAGAGAAAATAGACTTTAAGACAAAGACTGTAATAAGAGACAAAAAAGGACATTACCTAATGATAAAGGGATCAATCCAACAAGAGGATATAATCCTGGTAAACATCTATGCACCCAACATAGGAGCACCTAAATATATAAAGCAAATATTGAGTGACATAAAAGGAGAGATGGACAGTAACACAGTCATAACAGGGGACTTTAACACCACATTGACACCAATGGACAGAGCCATCAGACAGAAAACCTACAAGGAAACAGTGGCCTTAAATGACACACTAACCCAGATGGATTTAAGTGATTATTTTAGAGCATTCCACAACAGAGCAGCAGAATATACATTTTTTTCAAGTACACAGGGAGGGCTTTCCAAGATAGACTACATGTTAGGCCACAAAACAAGTCTCAATAAATTTAAGAAGATTGAAATGATGTCAAGTGTCTTTTCAGATCATAATGGTATGAAACTAGAAATCAATTACAAGTAGAAAATTGAAAAACACACAAACACATGGAGGCTAAATAAAATGCTTTGAAACAATGAGGGGGTTAACAATGAGTTCAAGGAAGAAATCAACAGGTACCTTGAGATAAACGAAAATGAAAACAAAACTACCCAAAATCTATGGGATATAATGAAAGCGGCCCTAAAAGGGAAAATCATAGCAATACAGGCCTACCTCAAGAAACAAGAAAAATCTCATGTAAACAATCTAATACAATCAAAGGAACTAGAAAAAGAACAGCAAACAAAGCCCAAAGTAGAAGGAAGGAAATAATAAAGATCAGAGAGGAAATAAATGAAATAGAGTCTAAAAAAAAAAATACTAAAGATCAATGAAACCAAGAGCTGGTTCTTTGAAAAGATAAACAAAATTGATAAACCTTTAACAAGACTAACAAAGAGAAAAACAGAGAGCACCCAAATAAATAAAGTCAGAAATGAAATAGGAGAAGTGATAATGGATGCCACAGAAATACAAAAGATTATAAAAAATACTATGAGCAATTATATGCCAACAAATTGGACAATCTGGAAAAAATGGAGAAATTCCTAGAAACATACAATCTTCCAAGACTGAATCAAGAAGAAACAGATAATCTGAACTGACCAATTGCTAGTAACAAAATTGAATCAGTAATCAAAAAATTCCCAAGAAACAAAAGTCCTGGACCGGATGGCTTCACAGGTGAATTTTACCAAACATTCAAAGAAGACTTAACATCTATTCTTCTCCAATTATTCAACAAATATTTTAATTTAATAGTTTAATGATAACTATTTTAATATGAAAATATTATTTAAGGCTGATGCATGCTAGGAAATATAATCCTTGAAGAAATCACACTTTTTTCCTGAAATTTAATCACACTATCACTTGTTAAAAAAAGAGAAAATGAAGAGTAAGACCAGTAATTTCAAGTGACAAAGGGTAAACTTGACCTAGTTTTGCTGGATTTGTTCTCTCTATTCTCTTTTATCATCCCAAGTTCTAGCTGAGTAATTATAGTTCCCTTTCTCAAAGGAGAGCTTTAATAACCTATTTCCTCATACTATTACTATATTTATATATCCCTCAAAACTGCTTTCTTTAATTCTTACATCCCTGGGCAGGAGGAGGGGGTTGTTCTTAGAAACCTCATCTACATTTCTAGAAAACTCATTTAGTAAGATGTTCCCATCTTCTTAAGCCATGAAAAAGCAATTTGAAACCCCCCACCTAAAATATGTCTTCCCTCTATTTTCTAATCCATAATGTAAAGAGAAATGTGCTTTCAATTGAACTATAAATCGTAATTGGTCTTTTATTATTTCTCCAAATTGTTAAAGAATAATAAATACTATGTTTTCCCTTCCCTTCTGTAATGATAGAAACTCCAGTTGTTTTAAGCAAACTTTTAATCACTGCTGCTATTTTCTCTGATATTAATGAACAATAATTGAACTACGAACCAAATTAGAGTTTAACAGATATGAGCTCATTATATAAATCATACTTTGCTGCAAGTTTTTAAGAGCATATTACAGACTGGAAATGCATCAGGTAAATAGCTTTGAGTGGAGAAGGTAAAGGTGAGCTGTATGCTTTATTCCCCCAGGTTTTCAGGGTGTGGGATATACAGACTCTTTCTCTACTACAAGTCTTCCATGACAGCCAGGGAAGACCAGGAGACATGCAGATTTACTCCATGATATATGATTCCAATCACAGCATGCTTATCACAGGTAAGTGTACTTATCACAGGTAAGTGTACTCGATTAATGGCAAAAGCTCATCTCTTGACGTTTCACCTCTTTTTAACTAGCCCTTGAGTACAAACCTGGAGAAAAACAAAAAAACTAGAAGGGGAATTTATAAACCTTGATTCATCACAGTACATTTTAATTCAATTCCTCTCCTCCTCGTATTTCCATGGCTGGTGGGTTAAATGTGCAGCTGGACTTCTCTGAAAATGCCATGTCAGTGCTCTAAGTTCTTGAATCTAGGAAGATGTGGTGTGGGTTAAGCAGAAAAGTGGGATGTAACCTGTTGCTAATATAGGGCAAATTCAGGTCTGTTTTTACTCTTGGGTGCAGAAATATGGTCTACTTTGGAGCGGCTGCACCTGTTTTCTTGAGAGAGGCAATTTGGCCCCAGGCATTCTGATACTGAGACAGTAATTACTCAGTAAGAAGGGTGCTTCTACACAAAGAACAGAGGAGAGAGAGGATAGCGCTGAATGACAGATCCCCAGTGCTGATGCCAATGGATTTGTGGCCTCCCTTTCTTGCTGCCTCTTACTTAGAAACACATGCTTACTAAAGAGACAAAGGACCCTGTTACGCATTCAGGTTGAACACTGTTTATATGCATACCCTCAGGCTTTAGAAGAAAGAAGGACCATATTAATAATACTCTTCCTTCTGGAACACCAACCCAGAACGCATCTCCTAAGTGACTACCTGATCTGACTTCCTCTGGGATAAATTAGGGCAGGGAAGTGGTTGGTGCCATCTTTGCTGTTGGAAAATACAATTATTTTGAACTTTTCCGTTTCTTCTGGATTAGGAGTGAATTAGCACTTCATGTTTGATACATAATTTTACATCTTGTTAAACAGAACTTAATTCTAGTTGTAAGCGGCCCTAAAAACCACATACTAGCGACTGCAAGCAAATTTTCTCTCTCAGTGCCCCAACTTGCATGTTTTATTACTGGGCTCATCGTTTCCATCCCATTTATCATCACAGTAACTAAGGACTCAAGCATCAAGACAAAAAAAAAGGGGCGGGGGGGGACAGAAAAATCAAGATTTCTTCCTAATTGTATGTAATTGTGATAGTATTTTGCTGACAAAAATACAGAGCTCTGCATATTGCTTCATCTCTAAAATCGCATATATTGACTACAGCTGTCAACTTGACATCAGAATTACATGAAGCTTCCCTCTCAGATTTTAATTCATGCTTTGATTCAAATGAAGCGGCCATAGTGATCTTCTTAACTCCAATGACAGCAGCACTACATTCTGGAAATACTTGTAGAATGTGCTGTGTCACTGTCACTGGTGTTGTTACTGTTAGTGCTCTTAATAAGACAGCGACCATTTGTATAGTTGTTTTACGAAGTGCTTTCATGTACTTCATTTTATTTGATCTCCACCATCACTACGCGAGGTAAGAATTATTATTTATCCTATTTTATAAAAGACAAAACTGAATCTCAAACAGTTCAACTGACTAGTAGAAGCACTCAAGGCTGAAAGGTAGAGCTGGGATTCGGTCCCACAGCTTCTGATTCCTGACTCCACATTCTTTCTCGGTACTGCGTTATTTCCACAGCTGTAATACAAAGTGCCAAAAATGTAGAGGATTGCCATCTTTCATAAGCACGTTGAGATTTGTTGATGTCAGTTCTGTATAAAGTTAGTCACAGTCAATATAACGTTAGAGGGTCGACCAAGAAGCTGCAAGTGTTGTTTGATTAGCTGGTTATGATATTCCTCATATTTGCATATTGAGGTATTGGAACTGAAAAATATTCTCAAGAGAGGCATCGTAGGCCTTCTCTACACTTGAACAGGTTTTATATTAAAATTTAAACACCTTAGGAAAGTGTTTAGTAACTCCTGCTGAAACTTTTCCTAAAGCTGAGATTTCTTTGGAGAAACTAGAGAAACTCGATGCAAAGGAAAAACTATCCACATCAAAAATTGGGAAGAAATTTAATTTTTGTTTGAACTACGGGATGCACTGGAATTCTTATTTATATTTCCAGACATTACAATTAACCAAGATTTTGAAAGTTTAATCATACTCACAGATTGCTGTATTACTATAAAGCCAAACCTTAGAAGAATGCAGGTAAGGAATACCTACCCTCCATCTGTTTTACTATGATGATTTGGAAAATAATCTTATTTAATATTAATGTTGCAAGAACTGGCTTGCAATCATTCTCATTGGTTACATTTAATAAGACCATGTTTACAGTGTGATTCAGCATGCTTTGGTTGAAAAGGGCTTTCTAACAATAAATTGCAATCACTAAGTGGCAGTTTACCTTCAGCAGAAAGCTGTCTCCATTATTACTCTTCACCAGATGGAGAGGTGTGCGGTAGGCACGCTAAAGAGGAAAAAAGTAGACTATAAAAAAAATAGGAAAATGGGGTCACTGCAAAGAGGTTAGCAACAAAATCCAAATGGCCTGCACTTGAAAATTAATGAAGCCCAAAATGAATGCTTTTCTCTGGCAGAACCACATTTGCTTTATTTATCAAAATTGTTTTGGAGTAAATGAATGTATTTTCACATCATTAGACTTCCCAGGCATTGATATTACTAATCTCACTGGTTGGCTGTTTCTAAACACAAGTGGTTGGATAAAATTCTTTATGATTCAAAACTTCTAACATTGGGTATTTATGAGATTGTTATTTCTATTCCAGGATCTAATGTTATCGACATGTATCCTTTGACTCGAATCATACAAGACACAAAACAGGTTCCTCACACTCATGAACGAGAAATCAATGTCATGCTTTACAACAAATACTTTCACCAAGTACTTACTATCTGCTCTGAATCCATAATTAAGGTAAGTACATATTGACTCTTCAGAAAGAAAAAGGCAAAGCAGATAGAATTTTCTCTTCTTACTGATAAGTCTTTGAGTCTGATGAGACCCTATTTTTAAGCTTTCATGAACACATGAAAACAAGTATTTGAAGCCAGCTCTGACTGCTTGGTATTAAGTCACATGCTCATTAAATAAATAAAGCTAGTTGTTACTATTAAAATAGGAATTTTTAAGAAAATATGTCAAAGAAAGAGAACTAGTACATATACATGTATGTTGTTTTTTTTTAACTGAGCTATGGAAAGAGGGTATGTTAAGAAGGGAATTGATAGATGTTTCCTATAACCCCCAGAGGTGTGGGATATCTGCCAAGTGCCTTCACCCATGACCTTATTTAATCCTCACAATCGTTCTCTGTGGACAGAGTTCCATTCTGAAGGTGAACAAACTAGGGCTCAGAAAGATCAAGCAACTTGCCCCAGCTCACACAACTAGTAAGCGTCAGGACTGGGATATGAACCCAGGTTTGTCTGATGTGAATCCCCACGTCCTTCCCTCTGCATTCCTCTGGCCCTGCCATGACTGTTCCCCAGAGGCCACGGTACTTGACCGTCCTAAGGGCATGTGTAATTACGACCACTGCAGTCATGTAGCAGTGATGGCTCAAGGTGTTTGCTTCTGGTGTCCGTCCTTTTATTCTACACATGCCCTCCAAAAGGAGACAGGGAGCAGTAGAGAGCACTCCTCTGCAAACCCCCTAATCCCCTTTAATCGTTGATCTCTGCATATCTGCTGGAGATTTTCTCAGGCCAAATCTCCTGAGCGCAGTTGTCACTATTTTTGGTAATGCCTACAGAGTTAGTAGAGGGAACTTAAAACAAACCTGTCCTGCTTTCATGCAATACGACCTCTTAAGGGGAAAACGTCTTCCCCGTAGTGCAAGGTGAGAGGAAGACATCTAGGTGAGTTTCCATACCTGACTGGTTGGAGAGGGACCATACATCAGGCCAGGAAATGAGTGACCTCTGAAACCTATCTGTGCAGTGACACACATTCCTCTTTCTCCCGTAAGGACTCTGTCCTATACCTAGGGGCGCACAGAAGTTAAGAGCATGGCCGCTGGGGCCAGACTGGCTCTATTCAGATAGGCTCCACCACTTCCCAGTGGGTGGCCTTCTGTTATCTAGCTTACTATTTCATCAGTTCCATCTTTCATCCCAGCTGCAACAGCATTTTTCAGTTCCCAGAAGAACATGCACCTTCCCACGTCGGGCCCTATGCTTATGCTGCCCCTGCCTCCAAATAACTTGAGTGAAACCAAAGTCATCCTGTGTTGCCACTTTACTTTTATTACTCGCTGGCAGTGTCATTTACATATGAACTTGGCAGCTCCATGAAGAGGGAGAGATTCAGACTCTGAGGGGCTGCATGACTAAAGTCCTTACTGTGTTTCTAAAGCGAGATAATGATGAGCCTTGACATGCTCTGGATTTTCTCGTCACACTCAGCCTAATTACACACACGGGCTTCTCTGAAGTCTCAGCCTCCGCTCCTCCCATCTCCCCCTAACTCTCCCTCTCACTCTCTCAGTCTCAGGAGCTGGGCCCGTTTCCCTAATCAGAATATTCCTTGGAAAAGTTAGTGAGCTCCTTCCTCAGGGTTCTCTCAGATTCCAGGCTGTTAACCACAGATCCCGTCCAGTGACCCCTAGTTAATTTGGATGAGTGTCAACAGAGAAAAAAAACGCAGTTTGATTTTTTGCTGAACTCATCGCTGTTATATTTCTATCTTGCTTCATGCTTACAGTGGCAATTGACTACTTCCTCCACAGCCAGGGGTTTCCTGGAATAGAGTCAGTGCCTGTCTCAGCCACCTATCTATGCAACAAACATGCTCCAGGACAGCACAGTAACTATTAGGTATCACTGCATCTTCTAGAACTTTCTTTGATCAAATCAACATTCATGGCAGAATGTTGGGAAAGGTGTTAGATGTGCATAGTATCAATTTTGATGCTGTCTTAAATATTGTAAAATTTTTTATGAGTTAAAAGATAGAGTCTATCATGGGGGGCGGGGGGTTCACACAGTGTGAGGGATATAAATGATAAACGTCTAAGTTTTGCTTTGTCTTGTGCACCTGAAACTAATTAAAAAAAATAATAAATTTGAAAAAAAAAAAAAAAGATAGAGACTATCATATTACAGAAACAAACAAAATCCAGTAAATATTATTTACAAGAAACACTCTTAAAATTCAAGCACAGAGAATAATTAGAAAATAACTAAACAAATTAAGGTGACTAATAGTTACTAATATTAGATAAGTAAATTTAAGATAATAAACATTATTAGAGATCATGAGAGTTACTACACAATGAAGGCATATGCATATTTGATTTTTTTATTCTTACCTATAGGTGTGGGAACTTGAGACTGGCCTCCAAATATACCAGATTTTAGACCCTCATGGCTTCAATGTGGAATTGACTTCAGCAGCTATTGATGAAAGTGGATTTCTTTTTGCTACAGGAGCATATAATGGTCAGACTAATATCCAGAATATAGCCTCCCTGTTTTAGTGTTCTGAGAACTTGTTTTAGGAACTCGTTAGTTGTTTGGGTTACAGGGAGAGAATGAGTCAGGCTGGGATATGTAACCATGCCAGTGAGACTGCAGTGCCTGACTGAAGAGTGATAAACTTTTCTCTAATTAATCACTATCATTAATGTCCTGACAGTGATGTTCAAAGTAATCAGTTTCTTACATTATATTAGGTTGGTGCAAAAGTTTTTGCAGTTATTTTAACCTTTTAAACCACAATTACTTTTGCACCAACCTAATACTTATACAGTTTGCATAAGTTTCGCATATACAGTCTCATTCCATCTTTGGTGGGACTGATCTGTGTTGCACTGACTCATTGTATCTTTCTACGTTGGGTACTATCAGCTAAGAGATAGACATTGGATTTTCAGTGATTGCTGATGATATTTTTATTGACAGTACATTTGGGGAGCCAGACAAAATATCCAGCCAACTTGGTCGTATAACACCTAGAATTCTCCATTGGACTTGTTTATACGTGTGAGCTCTTTGTGGGCATGTGCCATGTGCACCCAAGAGGATACCAGGCTCAGGTTGTGCCATGTTGTTCGATGCTCATCATGCTGTGGAGCATTGCATGGAAATCCCTAGAACTCGGGAGCTCAGCCTGCCTCCTCTCTCACCTCATCTTGTTCTGAACTCCCAGGGAAGAACTGCTTTACTGTAGTGCAACATGCATGCACTAGCAGAGCACATTTATTCTAGGGACATGTTTACTAAATAAACTCTGGCCAAATTGATGGATTGAGTGAATATCCTGATGCAAAAGTGTGATTTTTGAAAGTGTGAGCAGATAATACACCTGAAATGAAATCGTTAACTGCTGAGTTGATGGTGTGTGAATAAATGCAGCTGCTCCTCACATGGGACAGTTGTTAAGAAAGCAATCCCACTGCTCTAGAAGCACTCCCTGCAAATGTGAAAATTAGTCATAATAGAAATTCTGAGCAATGTACACAACCATTATCAGACATAAGCATGAAGAGGTTCAGTATGACTGAGATGGTATTATGTCCATGCAAGCAAGTGATACTTTATTTTGTAAGTGCTAGAGTCTAGAGTTCTTTTAAATATTGTCAGATAAGAGATGGAAGGCCAAGTGCTGTGCAGGGCAGTCCACTAGATCTGACCTTGAGGTGACCTCCATAAGAACCCCTGTTGGAAGATAATTCTCTACACTGAGTTTTTACTTAGAAATAAGCATTCCACAACCACACTGTTTATCACTGCTCCTGGCCCTTTCATCAACATCCTCTAAATTAAATGAAGTTAATTTAAAAATAATTATGATTTCAAATGCAAAATGAAAGTCAATACTTCTTGTGTATTTTTCCTCATGTAACCAAAAAAATAAACAAACAAACAAAAACAAAACAAAACAAAAAAACCCCTCAAAACTTGATAGTTTCCTATCTGCTGGGATTCTCTGAAACTTTTTATTACCCAGTGTCAGAGAGCTAAAGTCCTAAAACATGTCAGTACCTTCAGAACTGTGACATTATTACAATGATCTTTTACTATTAATAACTGTGGCATGATATTAGATATAGAGACAGATATAGGGGCTTATTTAGCAAAGCATTGGGAAAATAAAGGCAGAAAAGAGCCACTGAAGACAGAAAGCTGAGGTCAGAGAGTCTGAGAGTTTCAATGAAAACTGTCCCAAATTTCAAGACGTTGGCTAGTCCTGTTCCATCAGTTTTGCATCAGCCTGTGACAAATCAACGTAAACAGAAATACATTTTGTGCACCTCAAGGCTAGGGCGACTCACATGTCAGTAGGAAATAAATATAGGATGCCTTGTTGGCAGAAAGCTTTCAATTAGATCAATTTTCTCTGAGGCAAAAGCCAAGCTTTCTAGCGATTATTTTTACCCACAAAGACTTTCCTCTGTGTGCACAGGAACAGTTAAAATCTGGGACTTTGGCAGCGGGCAGGAGATGAAAGTGCTGCCGGAAGGGAAGGACTGGAAGGAGGAGGAGCATTGGCTGAAACGCCTGATTTTCCTGAAAGCGCAGGAGAAACGGCACCTGATCCTTGCCTTGGAGCGCAATGGGAAGATCAAAATGATCCAGGTTTGCGATCCCATTTTTATATTTGCCCTCTACCTGCTCTTCTCGGGAACCTCAGCTGAGTCTGTGGACAGTTCCCATTTCACTCCTCTCCTGCCAGCCAGCTGAGGATGGTATCTGTCCACCCACCTTTCTAGGATGGCCCTAATTCACCTTGCCCAGGTCCAAGCAAAGAGCAGAACAGAACGGCTGCTCAGCCACAGCATCCCGCCCACCCCTCATTTGCTGAAGGATGAGTCAGGTCCTCTGGTTAAATTCACACACCGCTGCCACTTCTGACAGTGTTATACCCTCATCTGGGGATAGTTCACAGGCAGAGCTGCCCCCCAGCAGGCTCTGTAAGAGGAAGCAATGATTACTCTCTGTCCCTTATAACCCAAAATGCATTCAGGGATACTCAACTCACTTTTTCAGTCTGTCACCAAAATTGCTTTGTTTGCTTTAATGATGCAGTCTGCTCAGGGCTGTGTTGGGAGGTTTTCCTGTGAGTCTACTACCACCTAGGTAATTAGAATGCTAATGCCTTCTTATATTTAAAATGAAGGCTGGGTCATTTATCCTGCCTACTGAGTGGATCCTTCCCTGCCTAGAACTCAAAGAATTTTATTATTATTACTATTACTATTATTATTATTATGCCCCTTCTGAAATATATTATCCCCCTTCTGAAAGCTAAGATCAGAAAAATAAATCTTGACTTAGGGTACCAGCACTGATAGAGATGACTGACAGCCCCACTGCTAGAAAACAGGAGAGAAACACTTCCCCGATTCAATGTGCTCTTCCCATGCTGTCTGAACAATCTAAGTAAGTCAGCACCGCAGAAAGGAATTTCTTGGTAATACACTGTAAAACATCCACTTACTTCTCCTTATTTACCCTTCCTTCTAGCTACATTACTTACGAGCTTACTCCTAAAGCCCTATTTGTAAGTCCCTTAAAGCAAAACAATTAATATAACAATTAATGCAACACATGCTTTTAGCATTATGCTCACTGCTATTTTCCTAACGCACCAATTCCTAAAGGCTTATCTGCCAATACCAGTCAGATATACAAGGTTCACCGATTAGGAGGGAAATGAAGAAAACACGGATGCTTTTTCATAAAGCTAATTTTACTTTTTAAAATTCAAGATTCTATCTTTCCTACTTTTTTTGTATTAAAATATAGCCTTTCTTTTCATAACATGATAATAATAGAATTTCCAGTTCCCGTCTTTCCTGTGTCCTCTCTTGGTCAAATTCAATGTTAGTAACTCTTAAGTCAATATTCCAAATGTTTTACAAATTTGACTGCTCAAGAAGTTCAGGAAGTCTGAGAGTTACTGTCCTAAGTGGTTCAGCAAAACCTATGAAAGCCCCTGTAGTCAACTCAAACCATCAAGGGGGCACAGTAATCTAACTAAGCTGTTAGACATTAACGCCTGCTCACGGTTGGGACATAGCTGAGATTGCTCCTTGTCCCATAATGGCACAAACTCTAACCAAAAAATCAACTGTAAGTAGGAGTACCATTGGCCCATTTAAATTGGCATAAATATGAGATAACAGAGACCTTAGATCGTCTAGAAACATAAAGCTTTAAAAAATGAAAGGAATTTTATCCATCAACTAGCCAAAGTCCTCATTTTACAAGTAAGGAAAATAAGGAGGAAAGATGACACATACTTTGTTCAATCTCTCACCAGAACTAAGACTAGAAATGTGTTGTCTTCACACTTAGACCAATATCCTCTCCACTTTACCACAGTTGCTTTTAACCTTAAAAAGCCCCGCTTTCCTAGCAAAATAATCGACCTTAAAAATGTGGCTTTTATTCCCATGTAAAAATTGAAAATTCAAAATTAACAGCATGTCATCAAAACTAACCAACGAGATAGTAAAGTAAATGACCGTATTACAATAGCAAATAAAAATATAAAGTACCTAAAATAAATTCAACAAAAAATATGCAGGAGTTCTATGGAAAAATAATTTAAGGACATTAAAAAAATCTGAAAATATGGGGAGATAGGACATTTTCACAGATGGGATAACACAGATATCTTTACTACATTCAAATTAAAAATAAACACTTGTATTTAAAAAGTGAAAAGACAAATCACATACTGTGAAAAGACTGCTGTACCCCAGGTAACTGAGAAAAGATTGGAAACCAGAATAATTAAAGAAATTCCACAAATCCAGAATTAAAACCAACAACCCAAGAGAAAAATGACAAAGAACAGATAAGGAAAACCAAATGCCAAATGGCTCACAAACATATATATTTATATATCTTTTCCCAACTGACTAATTTGGAAAATGTGCTTAATATAATTAATATATTTTTAAATTAATTTTTTAAATGTCCAATTTCAAGCCCATCAGATGGTCCAGAAAATTAATCAACTAAAATTTTTGGCAAGAATGTGAAGAAAGGAGGAATCTTATCCTCTCCTGGTGGGAGTATAAATGGATAACACTACCTTGAAGAGTCATTTGACAACATCTAGTAAAGTTGATAATGTGCATTTCTTACAACTTGGTAATTCTACCCCAGGCATATGCTCTAGAAACTATAGCAATCGTCCATAAAAACAAGCAGCAAAAAATGGACAACAACCTGAATATCCATCAGTAAGAGAATGGATAAATATATTGTAGCATATTCATGCAATACTATAAAGTCAAAAACAATGAACTATAGCTCCATGTAATAATTTGTATAAATCTCAAAAATGTAATTTTAAGTAAAACAATAAAGTTGAAGAAGAACCCACATAGTTTTATAACATTTATAAATAGGTTAAAAACCTGAGAGCAGTATCACTACATATGTACGTGTATATATGTACATATAATATATAATATATGTGTATTGGAATATATGTATATGTTTATGTAGAAAGTTTTAAAACTTATATAACTAGGCCGGCCCAGATGGCTCAGTTGGTTGGAGCACGGGCTCTCAACCACAAGGTTGCCAGTTCAATTCCTCGAGTCCCACAAGGGATGGTGGGCAGCGCCCCCTGCAACTAAGATTGAACACAGCACCTTGAGCTGAGCTGCCACTGAGCTCCCAGATTGGTTGGAATGCGTCCTGTCAACCACAACGTTGCCGGTTCGACTCCCACAAGGGATGGTGGGTTGTGCCCCCTGCAACTAGAAAACGGCAACTGGACCTGGAGCTGAGCTGCACCCTCCACAACTAAGACTGAAAGGACAACAACTTGAAGCTGAACGGCAACCTCCACAACTAAGATTGAAGGGACAACAACTTGACTTGGAAAAAATTCCTAGAAGTACACACTGTTCCCCAATAAAGTCCTGTTCCCCTTTCCCAATAAAATCTTTAAAAACAAATACTTATATAACTAAAACCAGATTCAGATTACTAGTTATTTCTGAAGAGGGAAGAAGAAAGAGGAATTATATTAGGGACGGATAGATAGGACTTAAAATAGTTAATTGAGTTTTTCACATACTCACTGGATTTCTCTTAAAGGGTAAGGAAGACGATATCTGTCTCGTGGTGATATGGGAACTGCCTGATGTTGTACCTGTCCTACAAGGTAGGAATCATATTGTGCATCTGAAGGTGTCTACTAAAGATCGGAGCATGGCTAGTCCGTTCCCAGATGTCAAGTTGATAGTTGAGAAAAACGTTCCTCAACCTGTTAATGTAAGTTTCATTCCTTGATTTTTTTTTCTTTTGTATTATGGAACGTTACAAACACAAAAGTAGAGAAAATAATACATTGAACTTCAGTGTACTATCACTTAGCTTCAACCACCAACAGATTATTTTGAGCAAATGCCAGACATTTTGTCATTTCATCCCTAAATAATTTGGTATGTATCTCTAAACAATAATGACTCAAAAATGAAAATGATACCATTATTTTCTCAAATATTTCCTAAAATAATTTATAACAAGTCCTTAATAATCAAATTTTCCATATTTACTCCTAATTTTTTTTTACAGTTTGTTTCAACCAGGATCCAAGTAAGGTTCATTTGTTGCATTTGATTGATAAATCTCTTAAATCTTTTTAAATCTATAAATATATTTCTGTCTCTCTTTTTTTCTCTTGCAATTTATTTATTGAAGATTCTAGACAGTTGTCATACTTTTCCATGTTTTGGATTTTGCTGATTGCACCCTCATGGTGTAATTTAAGTTTTTCTTTACTTCTTTTAATCTAGTGGTTATATCCGGTGGCTTAATTGCATGTATGTTTCATATTTTTTTTAATAAGACTCCATCGTCCCTGGAGGTCACCATAGTATACGGTGTCAGGTACTTCCATCAAGATTCACATAATGACTGATTGTCTTTTTTGGAATCATCAATGATTACCACCTATGTCTATTATTTCATTCAGAGTTATCATTCTACCATTCTGATTCATTTATTAGCTGGAATGTGTCCTTAAGGAAAAACTATTATCAACTATTTGGTTACACTGAAGTATAGATCATATAGAGAAATAACTGATTGATTCTTTCCCTATCAGTTTATCAGTTTTCAAAATAAGGAATAGATTCTTTAGCATCCTCCAAAGGTGGTCAGTGAATTTTATTGTTTTCTTTAGTATCATTATGAGCTCACAAATTTAAATTTTCTTGATGTGTTTAAGTCAACTGCATTTGTTATTAATATTGATTGATGCTCAAATTGTCCCATCTCAAGCTAGTTGGACCCTTCTCAGGCTCCTCAGTTCCTTTGACATGACTCCAATGGTCCTGAATAGTTTCCAGGTATGACAAGGTGTTCCAGACTCACCTTGCACATTTCTTGTGCTAGATTTAGTATCCACCATTTCTCCAAGAAACCCTAGTCCCTTTTAGTGGGAAATAGTGTTAAGAAAGTGCAATCTGAGTTTTAGAGATGCCCATAGCCACTAGGACGATCCTTCGTGTTAGAGCTTTACAATGAACAGAGCCAGGAAAACAATTTAAGACAAAATACCTTGTTAGTTCATATTGATATTCCCATTCAAATTTAAGATAACATGACTTTTACTAGTTTTATTTTATATCTTTTTCTCTCACAGAAAATCCTTGTTCCAAACCAGACCAATATAATTACTTATTTGCTTTATCCTATTATATATATATCCTATATAATACAAAGGATTTGATGCCATATTGTAGTATATGTATTATAGTCTATATATTATATATTGTATATTATATTGTATATTTGTATATTATATTGTATATTCTGAAGCATTATATTTTCAGAAAAACATTAAAATTACTAGAAATACAATCGTTGAAGCAGTTCAACATCTTGTTTTCTTTGCAGTTCTTGTTGTCCTTAGAGTATATACCATTTGGAACATGCAGTCAAATTACTATGCTTTAAAGCTACTTGCAATCCTTGTGCCAACATCTCTATACACTGCTAAGTTTATTTTTTAATTTATTGCTTTTTTAAAATTTTAATTTTGTCTAATTAGTATGTAAAACATTTAAATAGTTCCAAAATCAAATATAAAAAACAGGTCTGTTCTAACGTCTATTCTTGTCCCTTCCACCTTGTTCCCTCCCTAACCTATAGTTAACCTTTCGTTTTCAACTTTTGATTTATATTTCCAGTGTTATATTTTAAAATATATATTCAAATACTTTTCCATATTTGTATCCCCTCACCCCTTCTTAAGCAAATGGAAGGACATACACCCATTTTTATATTCCTTGCTTATTTTAATAATACATTCTGGAGATCACTGTAAGATATTTCATCTTTTTTAAAATTTTGGTAAAAAAACAGCTAACATATTTTACCATGTTAGCCATTTTCAGGTATATAGTTCAGTGGTACTAAATATATTCACATTATTGTGACTACAACCCTCACCACCCACAGAACTCTTTTCACTTTGCAAAACCTCTCCCAGCCCCTGGCCACCACCATTCTACTTTCTATCTCTATGAATTTGACCACTCTAGACACCTCATTTAAGCAGAATTAGATGGTATTTGTCTTTTTGTGACTGGCTGGTTTCACTTAGCATAATGTCTCAAGGTTCATTTATGTTGTAGCATGTGTCAGAATTTCTGTCCTTTTTTAAGGAATAATATTCATCGTATGTATAGACCACATATTGTTTATTTGCCAATGGTCACTGGGTTGCTTCTACCTTTTGGCTATTGTGGCCATGAATGTGGATTTACAGATATTCCAGCTTTCTTGCTCAAAGTTCTATAGTACGTATTTCATTTGTACAGTTGTACTATAGTTTATTCAACTAGTCTCCTGTGGGTGAACATTTGGGTGGTTTTTAATCTTTTCCAATTACAAATAGTGCTTTAACAAATAGGCTATGCATATGTCATTTCAATTTTTTAATCTATCATTGGGATAGATTCCTAGAAGAGGAACTATTATATAAATATATGTAAATGTGTGTATATATGAGTAAATATTACTAAGCCATAAAGAAGAATGAAATCTTGCAATTTGCAACAACATGGATGGACCTAGAGGTCCATCCTGTCTGACTTATTTCAAACAGAGTAAAATGGGAGTACTAAGTGAAATAAGCCAGACAGAGAAAGACAAATGCCCCATGATTTCACTTATATGTGGAATCTAAAAAAAATAAACAAATGAACAAACAAAACAGAACAGAAACAGAGTCATAGATGCAGAGAACAAACTGATGTTTGCCGGAGGAGAGCGGGTGGAGGAATGGGTGAAAAAGGTGAAGGGAAATGAGAGATACAAACTTCCAGTTATAAAATAAAGAAGTCACAGGGATGAAATGTACAGCATAGGGAATATAGTCAATAATACCATAATTATTTTTGCATGGTGACATTTTGTTTTCAGACTTATGGTAATCACGTCGTAAGGTATATGGATGTCAAATCACTATGTTGTACACCTGAAATAAATATAATATTGTTAGCCAACTCTACTTTAATAATTTTTGTTTAAATCATAAAACATTTTAAGTTAATGATAGAAGAACAAAGTGTCCACATAGCATTTGCACTGTGGTAAGACACCGTGTTCATGATGGTTAGTGAGTCTGTCTCCTTCCTCCGTAGAATCCTGCCATTAGTACAGAAGTGAACTGCATTGATTTACTACAAGTAGAAGGATATAATTTGATAGCTGCTGGAACCTTACATGGTGTGATCATCCTATGGAATTTTGTAACATTTACTGTCAAAGAAGTGTAAGTTGCATCTTTTCCTTAAACAATATAAGTTGTATTGCAGAAAAGCCAAAGTAATATTCAATGTTAAACAAACAAACAAAAGCAATAAATAAAAGCAGGAATAATTCTCAAGGAAGGCTTTCCTGAACGTTGTGATCACGAGAAGACTGTGTTCTAAGTGTCTAAATCCCAGAATAATATGAGTAAGGTGAGCCTTAAGTATTTGTATTCTCAAGTGCTTTGACTTTTACACTTCTCAGTCTAGCACATGCTTTCATGTGTGATCTTATCCAAATTCATAACCTCAACAAATACTTAAAATACATAATTTAAAACTCTAATCTCCCCAGAGCTTCAAACATATAGATCTGGCAATTATTATCTGGAATGCCACTGAGACCCTTAAAACCCCACATGCCCAAAACTTTGTCCCAACCCACCCCTCCCCCCAAATCTCTTCCTGGATTCCCAGTGACACCACCATGTACTCAGTTACCAAAGTCAAATGGTTAGAGGCAGTCCCAATGGGTTTTCCTTCTCATTCACCACCACAACACACCTAATTTATTATAGGTCGATGCTAGCAAGGGCATGGCATATGCAATTCTAAATCTCAGCCAGTTAGATATTCTCCACACCGTGGCCAAAAATGTTACCTTCCCCCTGCCATCCATTTTCAAATGTTCTTACCATTGGTTGTAAAGGAACTAATGTAACACTGTATTGTTTGCTATGGATGGGTTGCAAAGAATGAGCTCTCCACAGTTGCACAACTGGGCTAGAAAGCAAGGGCCATGTGTGAACACCGTATGTCAAAGGAGTTTGTAATATTGTATTTTGAAGTACAAGGTGGTTAAGAACCTTGATTGATGGATAACAAATCAAATCTCTCTAAGCATTTGGAGAAAGGGAAGAAATATAAAGGAGGGGAGAAGAGAGTGGGAGAGAACAAGGAAAAAGAAGACGAAAATGCAAAAGAAATCACTGCCTCTCTCTTTACACTGCCTTACATACTACTGGTCTACCTGGACTCCATGCCGCTTTCCAATCTAAGTCTGAGTCTTGTCTTTTAACCAACTTTTCAGAGGACATGTCCCTTTCTTATTTAGGCCCTGTATTTAGTCTCCTTTGGACCTCTAGTTGAACTAAGCTATTCTGCAGACCCCTCCCTCTGTACGTCAGCCCATGTTTTCTTGGTCCCTGGCCCTAGAATTCCTGTCATCCTTCTCTTCCTTCTCTTTAACCCTGCCCTTAGGTTTTTCTCACAGACTATGTACTTGTCATTTGATACCTATATCTATATGTACCATACAGTTTGTACATGATTCACTACTAAGGGAAATCAGGTAAACGAAAAAGTCAAAGACCATCATCCTGATGCCACAGCCTAAACAGGAGGAAGCTACCCTGAGAATATTTCTAACGTAAAGGTGGAGATCCTCCCTGTTGAAGTGCTAGGCATGCTGCATGCCCAAGGAATGCATGCAAATTCAACATCCCATCAGAGAGAAATAACTGACCATAGCGGATCATACATAGTGTCCCCTTTTTATAAGATGATTACATAAAAACAATTGATTTAGAATCACTGGAGTATTTTGCAGAACATGTAATTCATCACAGAACAGTCCAATGTAATTTAGGCCCAATTTCAAGTCTCTAATGTGAAAGATGGTTTCCATATTCATGGTGGAGGCCGTGTCTAGATCTGCCTTAAACTTGCCACAGATCCCTTCACCAGTCATGAGAAATAGGCCTTCTGTTTCTGTTCAAAGTTTTTTGGGCCCAAACTAGAAAATATTCTTGCTAATGAATAATCCATTTCACCATCCAGCTCATCTGCAGGCAGAAATATCTAAAAAGTTTGAGCTCAACAAGTTACCAGGCCCACAGGCTCCTCTTTTGAGCTTGGTTCACCACCCCCCACCCTGACCCCCAGCCCCACTCCCAGGAGGTTCCTTCATGGCTCATCAGTCCAAATTAGCAGAGGAAATTTCCACTAAAGGAAGAGGAACATCTTGCTACACGGTCTATGTGCTCTGAGGAGTGTGAAGTGTGGCTTTAAGAGCCAAGCATGAAGTGCCAGCGCAGGCAGCTGGCATTATCGCTGTGCACCCAGGACACTGCCTAGAAGCTGTGTGGTACTTTGGAATCCGGGTCAGTGGGAGACTGGAACAACAGGAATAGTGTAATCACTGAATTTCCTGCTTATCTTCTCCACTCAATTCTAAGTTCCTTAATGGCAGGAGCCATATTTTATTCAAATTTGCCACTCCTTTTTGGAGTAGAATTCTATTCTTTAAACTGTATGAAACTTATAGGAGGCTAAATGACCCATTCTCTGACCTATCAGTAGGAAAACTAGACCAGCTTGTTGAATTAAAAAGACTTTTAAACACGAAATGGTCATGTTGTTATACCTTATTAAGGCAGATGTGCTCCTTAAGGAATACGTGAGCCTTATTAAGGAAGATGTGCTCCAACGCGATACTTCTGGGTTTTCTCTTCATGTTCAATGATACCAACTTTGTAGGAGTTGATTAGCTCTGCATGGGATACATAAGTCACGTGAGTCACCTCATTTGTAAATGTTTCTCCTGGAAATGTGTGCTTCTTTCCAGGTACAGACCTGAAGATTGCTTCACTGTAGACCCTGACTTGGATCCCAAGCGTTTTAGAATTAATGACATACTGTTCCTCTTTCGTACCCCTGAATGTGCAAGGTAACTCAGTACTTATTGATCAAGAAATACTGTCCGGGACTTATCACCGTGGGTGATATAAAAACAGTTCTCCTCACCCCAGCATGAAGAAAAGTACCACTGAGGGAAGGCGTAAGTTGGGTCGACTCCTTGGCTTCAGCCTTACCCTGTCCCTGTCATTTGTAGGTATGTGGTCCCCAGGGATCTAATTTCCCTTACTCTGTCAGTCTCACAGCTGCCTTTCCAACAGAGGCAGAGATGAAAAATGCTCACTTGACCACACCTGTAGACAGAATCAATCCCTATGAGCACTGATGTGAAGCAGAGGAAAGGCTCTGCAGGGCTAACACGAAAGATCACGTGGTAGCAGTTTCCATACAACATCCACCAAAACTGAGGAGTCTTCATCCATTTCTGAGAGAGCAGGAGATGGTTGTTTAAATATTTAAGAAAAACTATTTTTCTCTTTGTATTTGCTTGAGAGCTCTGATTTTCAGTCAATAGGCCATGGTAAATACATCTCTAGAGAGAAATCGAAAGCGTCTGTGCTAGCTTTGGGTCACCCAGAGGTAAGCCAGAATATAACACCTTCTCTACCCCTTGACTTGAAATTCCCTTATTCTGATAATATTTTGAGGACTCCATATATGCTTGCTCCAGAACCCTAAGGTACTTTTCAGCCCATTACAGCAGCGCACTCCAGAGTCAGGACCAGGACAGAATTGGAAAATGCAGAGCAGAAGAGAGCCAGGCTACTCAGGACCCCCACACCCACCACTGCCGTGTGAGAGCCTCTGGGACTAAGTCTAGTCTTAGCAGTGGGACAGGCAGATCATTTCCCAAACCCAGGCAGCAATCAATCTTTATTCCTAAGGTGCCCCAGCAGTCTCCAACTCCAACACCAGACAGATAAACATTTGTTACACAAGATATAAGGTGTGCTTTGTTTTATAAGTGCATGGTTCTGTATCTACAGATGACAAAAGAAGTAATTACCCTTTGAGTCTGATACAATATCTTAACTTTTCCTCTTTGCGCTTTCTCCCTCTTCTTATAGGCGCTCAAGTCAGGATTCCATATGTTCTTCATCCCAGTGTGATTCTAGTAAGGGTCCACAGAGCAGCAAGGTAAGCAAGAAATAGGGAGAGTATGTCTTCCTGTTACACTCAATGTTGGTTCAGAAATAATGATTTGTTGCATTTGAGCCCCTCCTTTGATAAAAGTAATGGTGAAAAAATCCTCTGTGGGTATGTGTGTATGAAACACTTTTGTTTTCCCTAAAATGCAAAGTCTAAACTGTTTTCATCCCTTTTTCCCTGCTTTTGAAGGTTTTCACATCTGCAAACAATCAATACATAATCATAAATAACATAAATTACATATGCTGCTTTTACATTCATAAAGTAAGAAAGCATTTTTTTTTTTTTTTTTTTAGTAATTTTAGACTACCTCTTTTGCTAAAAAGTATTACACATTTTTCACGGGGGAAGAGACAACACCAAATGTCATGCAATGATTTTCAAATTGTGTTCTCAGTTCCAATTTTATTTATTTTTACACATTACATTTCTAGTTAGGATTTTGTTTAAATGGAGATTTTCACTGCAAAAATTATTCTAAAACCACTAGTTTAATTAAAAGAATAAACTTATAAAGATGTAAGGTTCAGACTTGAACTTGAGACCAACAGTTCCATTTACGTATTATCTGATTAGCTTTAGGGACAGTGCTTAATCTCTGAGTTTCTGTTTCTTTATCAATAAAAAGTAAATAATAAGCCTAACATGCATGATTGTTAACAATTCAAAATAATGTACACCAAGAACATGGCATGTATTAGGCATTTAATTACTCTCATTGTGTGACACCTGAGCCACTAGGAAAACATATTACAGATGCTCTATGCATGTGAAAATCTCTGCAATACATTTTTCAAAGAATTAATTCAAAAATAACTTTAAAACTAATTTAGAAATGTAAATGTAACTATCTGAAGAATCTACTGACCCAGTATATCTCATTTCCTTACAATGTCATAGAATTATTTTCTCTTTTTCTCCCTTAATTCAGGGAAGCAAACAGAGCATACATGACAGTGAGGCTAAAGGTCAGTATGAAATCCCCTCTCTTCTTAATAATAAAGCAATTCCTTTGCAATAAGGCGCTCAGGCAATAGAATACTCTTAATGAACATACGTTATTTTTGTGACTGAATGTTGAGGTGCTTTAGGATTCAGTAGTGGAAGAGGCAGAATTTCCATTATGATGATGTCCTTTTAATACTAATTCTAGATTTTAAAAATCCAAACTATGACTGAGCTTCTTACTCTCCAGTCCATTTTCCTAAAATTTACACTAGATTCATAAGCCATTCTGTACATACAAGACTTAACCTGGCTGTATATATAGTTTTAGCTGTTATGTACAGTGCATCAGTTTTGCAATGGGATCAAAAATAAGTTCTTTAGGTTTTTCTCATGATCTGGGATTCCATTGTTAATGATTGTTTTATTCTCTGCCCTTACTGAAATTCTCTGGGGTTAAAGAAACAATTCTAGGAAAAAACAATGGGCTGTTTTTGCTACTATCCTACCTGCCTCCCCTTTTGCATTCTATAAAATTTTGAATTCCAAGTATTGCAAACACCACAGTAGCTCATTAATTTTTCAGTAGGTGAGCAAATAGATGTCATGGCGGGAGAGCAACAGCTAGTGGACAAAAAACATCCTGAACACACCAACGTGGCAGATGCCCAGCCACCTATCCTCGTCACGGCACACGAGGACGGACACCTCCGCTTGTGGACTATAGAGGTGATGAGCCCCGTTATTTACTTGGAATAGCAAAGGAAGATTAAAAGAGTTATTACACGAAACTTAGCTTTCTAAGGTTCCATCTAGCATCCAACTGTAGCATTTTTTTCTTTTCTTTATATTGAGCTATGAGTACCTGACACTAAATATTTCATTGGTTATTTAAATATTAAAGGGTATTAATGATGCATTGTAGTAAAATAATATAAGAACACTGAAATGTTGAGTATACATAAATTTTTAGTGAGTCAAACTATTAGGAGAAGTTATTACATTGCATTGAGTGTCCTTAAACATTTTACAATGAAAAAATAACTTTTAATGAGTTGGGATGGAGGATGGGCCAAGTTTGAATTGAGAGGACAGAAGATGATGGAAGAAAGGATCTTGAGTAGACTGGTGACAATGGCAATCAAATCCTTAGAGAGGCAAGGGAGGTGGTACCTTCCCAGAGGGAAACCCAGAAACCAGCAGATAGTGGGATCCAATAACACAGCATGGCTGTATGCTGGGCGAAACCTCCAAGTCTGTCATAGAATCCTAGCTTGTTAGGGGAAACTCCTGGTTTGAAAATATAAAATATTGTAGCAATAACTCTCCCTGAGATGATCTTATAGCACTGGAGCAATGCCTTTTCTCTGATAGAGAAATAAAAGAGTGAGAGAAATACGAGGGGAAAAAGATTATATGGAAGTAAATCTCAGGAAATGAGCAGCAGATTCAAATTCTTTCTTCTCAAGCTTGGATGTTAATTCTCTAGGCAATGAATGTGGAAATCCTTCCCAATGCTGACACATTAAGTGCTGAAAAGCAATCTGCTGTTGAATCTCTTTAATCTCTAAATCTTGCACTAATATTTAAAAATAGGTATTTCCAAAAAGTCAAAAATCAAATACAGTGTTATTGTTTAAAACAAGTGAGATACACTCAAACCTGAAAAGAATGTTTGTTTAAAAAGAGACTGTGTAACTGGAAAAGAGGTCTGGGAATTGCATGAAAAGGTCATGAGAAGTAGAAAAAAACAATCCCCAAAAAGGAGGGAGAAAAGAAGGGGGGAAAAAAAAATGAACCAAAGTGCAGAGATGATTTGTAATAATCAGAGTCTAGATGCTTATAATTAATAGTGTCTATACCTTAATGAATATTTAATTTCAAGAAAATGAGTCTTATTGATAGTTTCAAATTATTTTCATTACAGAGAATCATGTTTTAGTAGTAGAGATAATTCTTTACATAGATTATTTATAGAGAAACTCAACTCCAATATGAATATTTTATAGAATTTATTATCATAATTTATTCAGGGAAGACTACTGAAAAATATGCTACCTTTTACAAAACATGCTGCCATCTCTCTGACATCCCTGTATGTTGATTCCTGTACCAGGATACTACTGACTGGAAATGTGGGTAAGTCATTACCCTTATGTAGTCAGCCACAGGTATCTTAACCTACATGATATAAAAAGGGAGCAGGAAAATATGTGGCATTTATTTGATACAAAACAATAAGAGGGATGCTCATGAGTAGCTTGCTGAATAAGTAGAACAATGAATGAATGTCAGAAGAACGTATTTCATTCCTAGCTCTTTCCTTAGAGCAAGACATTTTATTTCTTCCATCTTTAAATTGGGTATAGGACTACCCATCCCCTTACCTTATATATTGGGAAGAATGTAAAGTTTTCAATCTTGAAGGGGTTGTGACATTAATCTTCATTATTATAAGGAGTAGTGGGATGAAATAGAGAGGAAAAGGATTATTTATTCTTGACTTATTTTATATTTATATTTAATATTTTATATTTAAAATATAAAAATATATTTATATTTAAAATTCATATTTATATTTAAAATTTTAAATATAAAATATTTTATATTTATTGTTATAACTAATATAGTTGGGCTTAATTCTTTCGTATAACACTATTCTTTTTCTGATGTCTCCTTTCTTCTATCTTTTGAATTAATCCTAAATTTCTCTCTTTCCATCTCTCTTATACTTTGAAAGATTATGTGTGTGTGAATGAACATGTATGTGGAAATGTGGTTTTTAATTTTACTAGCGTTTACCTTTGTTTTGCAAAAAAAAAAAATTAACCAATTTGTTAGAAGGTAGATGGAAACAGCATCTTTTCAATTAAACAGAAAGCTTAGCCCACTTTATCATTCTCTTTTTTCTACACCCACCCCTTCACTTATTGTTTGCTAAAGTAATCTTGAGATCTGCATCTGGATATTGTTATATTAATACTTAAATTTTACATCTTCTCTTTTAGGAACTTTTTTTATTTCAAAAGTTTGTTATAAAAGTCACAACAAACCACTTTGCACCAACAATTATTTGAGTCTTCCAAAGATGGTAGAAAAATAATCATTTCTATTTGCGTTCAGTATTATCATTGGATTTACATTTAATTTAAGGTTATCTTTATTTTATCTGGTTTTACTACCTACCACCAGTCCTTTTCTATTGATACTCTTAGCTTCTTTCTTTTATTGATCTGTCAGTCTCCATGGTTTCTATTAACATTGTTTCTGTTTATAGCAGAATAGCAGAGAAATCTGAGATCAGGCAAATTTTGTGGTAGAATTCACAATTAAATCAATCTTAACCTGATGCTTCCTGCTTGGAAGATTCTCAATTACTGATTCAATTTCTTTAATTATATAGGCCTATGCAAATTGTCTATCTTCTTATGTGAGTTTTGGCAGACTGTGTCTGTCAAGGAATCGGTCCATTTTACCTAGGTTATTAAATTTATACACATAAAATTCATAATATTCCTTTATTATCCTTTTAGTGCCCATGAAACCTGAAGTGATGTCTTTTCTTAATTTATGATATTAGTAATTTGTATTTGCTCTCTTTTTTCTTAGTTAGCTTGGCTAGTTGTTTATCAATTTTATTGATCTTTACAAAGAACCAACTTTTGGTTTCATTGATTTTCTATATTGATTTCCTTCTTTCATTGATTTCTGCTCTAATTTTTTTATGATTTCTCTTTTGCTTACTTTAGATTTAATTTACTCTTCTTTTTCTAGTCTACTAAGGTGGAACTTAGATTATTAAGTTAAGATCTTTTCTTCTTTTTTAAATTTTCCTGTAAGCATTGCTTTCACTGTTTCCCACAAATTTTGAGAAATTGTATTTTCATTTTCATTCAGTTCAGAATATTTTAAATTTCTGTTGAGATTTTTTTCTTTGACCTGTTATTTAGAAGTATGTTGCTTAATCTCCAAGTATTTGGGGATTTTCAAGCTAAGTTTTTGCTACTGGTTTCTAATTTAATTCCATTGGGCCTTTTTATTCACTGAAAACATACATTTTATGATTTATATTATTTTAAATTTGTTAAGGTGTGATTTATGGCCCAGAATGTGGTCTATCTTGGTGAACATTCCATGAGAACTTGAAAAAACTGTGTATTCCACTGTTGTTGGATGAAGTAGTCTATAGATGTCAATTATATTCTGTTGATTGATGGGGTACTGTTGATTTCAATTGTGTCCTTACTGATTTTCTTCCTGCTGGATCTGTCCATTTCTAACAGTCTCAGTAGGTATTGAAGTCTCCAAGTATAAAAGTAGATTCATCTATTTCTCCTTGAAGTTTTTTCCTCCAGTATTTTGAGGCTCTGATAGGCACACACATGTTAAGGGTTGTTACATCTACTTGGAGAATTGACCTCTGTAACATTATGTTATAAAGCCGATCTCTGATAATTTTCCTTGCTCTGAAATCTTCTCTATTTGAAATTAACATTGCTATTCTTGCTTTCTTTTGATTAGTGTTTACATGTAAATCTTTCTCTATCCCTTTACTTTTAATCCGTATGTGTCATTATATTGAAAGTGGATTTCTTGTAGAAATCCACTAGTGTTGGGTATTGTTTTTTAATCCATTCCGACAGTCTCTGTCTTTTAATTGGTTTATTGAGACTGTTGACCTCTAAGGTGATTACTGAGATAGTTGAATTAATATCTACCGTATTTCTTACTGTTTTCTATTTGTTGACCTTGTTTTTTGTTTGTTTTTGTCTTCCACCCTTTTTCTGTCTTTTGTGGTTTTAAGTGAGCATTTTATATGATTCCATTTTCTCTCCTTTCTTAGAATATCAATTATATTTCTTTTTTGATTAACTTCTTTTAGTGGTTTCCCCAGTTTGCTATATGTATTTACATCTAATTCATGTCAACTTTCAAATAACACTACACCACTTCACAGGTAATTCAAAAACCTTATAATAACAAAGTATTCCTAATACCTCCCTCCCATCCTTTATGTCATTGTTGTCATTCATTTCAAGTGTTCGTAAATTATAATAATCAAATACATTGTTGCTGTTATTATTTTGAATAAACTATTATCTGTTCATTTTTATTTTGTTTTCACTCATTCTTTCTCTTAATGCTCTTTCCTTCATTATGTAAATCTGAGTATCTGGCCTATACCATTTCCTTCTTAACAACTTTTTAAAACATTTCTTGCAAGGTAGGTCTACTAGCAACAAGTTCTCTCAGATTTTGTTTGAGAAAGTCTTTATTTCTAATTCACTTTTGGAGGATAATTTCTAAGGATACAGAATTTTAGGTTGGTAGGTTTTTCCCTCAACACTAAATATTTCACTCCATTCTCTTCTTGCTTGCATGGTTCCTGAGGAGATGTCAAATGCAATTCTTATCTTTGCTCTTCTATATGTAAGGTGATTTCCCCCCCTCCGTGGCTTATCTTTGATTTTCTGCAGTTTGAATATAATATGCCGAGGTGTAGTCATTGTTGCCTTTTTAAATTATTTTTTTTTCAGTTAAAGTTGATATTCAATATTGTTTTATATTAGTTTCAGGTGTGCAGCATAGTGATTAGACATTTATATAATTTAGGCAGTGATCCCCCGATTAGTCTTGTACCCACCTGGCACTATACATAGTTGTTGCAACATTATTGATTATATTGTCTATGCTGTACTTTCCATCCCCATGACTAATGCAAATTGGTAGTTACAAAGTAGTTACTGTTGCTTTTTAAAATGTATTTGTAACTATCATTTGGATTATAACATGATTATCTCCCTAACAGTTTGGGCTCCATTTGGTCACTGTGTGCTCATTTCTATTTCACCTTCCCTGATATGTAGAAGAACTTTGAGTGTGTAAGGCAACCTCATCATGATTTATTAAGCCAGAAACAAAAAAAGAATTGATACATGTAAAAATTGGTATGAAATGTCTTCTTTCATTTCTGGTTTCTGAGATTCTGTTTTATTTATCAATATAAATGCCTGAGCCAAAATAACTTGGCAGTCTGGATAGTATTTACTTAGACAATAGAATATCTAATGAAAGATTCCAATGTTTAAATTTTATACAGAAGGACACGTTATCCTTTTCAGTATTGGTTCCTTCCTGGATCCACCTCATGATGAAAAGGTATGAATTTTAGTTTTAGTTTAATTAGTGAATCAGCACATATTTAGCCAGCATTTCTCTGTACTAGACACCACAAAAAGGTAGAAATACCAAACTCCCTACTCTCAAGTCATACGTACTACTATTGAAACTTAAGCTATCTGACAAATAAAAATGGTGTACTGGTGGGAGGAGGGAATGAATGAGTGAGTGGTGAGCCAGCCCTGGTCCCTTTGCACCTACTTCATGTTTTGACTTATTTGAGAGAATCTGTGCAAAAACCCAGAGCTTAAAAGAGTTCACACATCATCTAGTCCACAGTCAGTTTCTAAACTTATACATCTTCATAAAAGAAAATTCCATCACCTTTCCTTGCAAGCCTAACCTTGTACCCAAACATTATTATTGTCAAGAAACCCTTTCTCCCATGTAGTCTAAATCCTCCTTACATGCAACGTAAATGTCACAATCTCCTTACTTTATAACCATTTAAATATAGTTATAAACCATATTTCTTGTGTTTTGTGGATATACAAATATATACATATATTATAAAGACTCAATACTAATTAAAGAGCACAGCAGGAAAGCACTATTTTATTATAGGCTTATTTCCTTTTAAATTAATACTTCAAATCCCAAAGGTAAATATTAGCTTACATGGTAATGTCTTATATTTGGATTATAAGTGTTAACAGATGGATACATGGATTAGGACTGGATTCCTTGCAGAGTGTTTTAGAACGGTTATTGTTTCAGATATTATTTCATTTTATCTATGGAGTTTTCTTTTTGTTTCCCAGAATCCATTATAGTTTTTATAAAGTTCAGCTATTTAGCTTGAGTATGCTTCTCTTCACTTTACAGAGGGGAAATCAGACACAGGCTTGCCTACAATCACACAGACAGTTATGATGAAGTCAGGATCAGAACCAGATTTCTCGTCCTCTCCTCTAGTGCTCTTTCCATATATAACACGCACTGCTATCAAATGGCAGACAATACGGTTCAACTTATGAAGCACAACATTTATCCACAACTATAAATGTCCTAAAATTAAGGCATTCTGTGAGGTGAACAAAAACAATCATATAATTGAGTCATGTATAGGTAGAGGATTATCTAACTGTTTTAGATTATCTCCTACTTGTGATGGATGATTCTCAATATTATATTAATTTTAACAGATAAAAATATGACTTTTTGCAAATGGACTTTCTATAAACTGGCAACCAAGACCTTTCAAAATAGAGAAAATATTTAAAACAAAGTTATGTAATTATATTAAAATGGAATAATAGTGGAATTGATTTTAAAGCATTTTCACCAGTTTAAAAGAAAAGAACCTTTTTAATAACTTATTTAAATTTTCCCCATTCAGCCTTTTCTGTATTTGGACAATGTGATTTTCCAATTTGTACATGGCTGCCTGTTTATAAATATACAGCAGAATCTGGTTATAAGATCTCATTATTACATAGACTAATATATACCATGTATTCAGCCAGATTCAATTATAAATTACAACTATGATGAAAACCTAATATGTCAGTCTATAAATCAGAGGTTAGTTTGGTTCTCTTGCAACATTACTGTTAAGAAGGCACTTCATGGAGTACAGATATTTTAAGAGATAGGATAGTCAAAACCTGTCCACAGAAAGAAAAGTCATACGTATGATTGCGTACACATGCATACAGGAAAAAAAAAGTCTTAGAACACTGTTTTCCTAATTACAGTTTATAATCCACTGTGGGGTTCCAAAATCAATTTAATGAGTGGCAAGCAGTATTTTCATAAAAGTAGAAAAGAATGGAGTGGAATTAAATGCAAAAGACTAGAATAGACAATATCAGTGTGCTTGGCATATAGTAAGGTTAAGGTTCTTTTGTGAAGGATACTGAAGCTCATTTTAGGTGCATGTACAGGTATTGTATGTGTGTACTGGGTCATGAAGTAAAATGTACTTTTTACTATAGATACGGTTCAAGTTAGAGAAACACTCACTTTCAAGAATCCCCACCAAGGCAGAGAAAGAGCCCTTGGATGACCAGATGTTCTAGAACAGCTTAGAGACAGTAAGAAGTAGGAGAATGCAGAAGATGTCACCCTGGCTCTCTTTTAAGAAGAATCACAGGGAATTGAACCAGAAGGCCAAGAATTTAGAAGGAATTATGCCTAATATTTGTTACAGTGTAAATAAACAGGAGCTTCATAGAACTCGAAGCTGCTAGAAATCTAGCCACAAATGCTCCTAGGTAGATGACCCAGGAAGAAGTAAGGTCATATAGTATGTATCCATCAATAAGAGAGGGAACATACTCTCAGGGGATGTGACCGCAGAGCCAGCTCCCCGGTTGACAACTCTAGTTCACACAATTTAGAAATATCTTCTAAGGCCTATTTAGGGGCTCTACACATGAGAATAGGCCATATCCTGAAGTAGCATACCAATCATGCCTTTGAAAGAGAATTAGCTGGGCCCATTTCTTTTGTTAATTCCTTGTGGTATACAGTTATCATATACCACTGCCCCTACCATCCCCCAAAATAGCCAGGGTTATATCTGGATAAAATTTGAAAATAGCAAAAGTCTTTTTGCCAATCTCTCCTTTAGTCTCCACCTTTCAAGTCTGTTTCCTTCTACTACTGATTGTATTCCCTCTTGGTCCCCGCCCACACACACATCCTTTATCCTAAGGCTAGTCTTTCATCTAGTCATCTAGTAATCTCAACTAAATGAATTGCTAATCATCAAATAAATGATAAATTGCTAAAGACGCAAGATTTGTCTTGTCCTCTCCCAGGGATACATGTAGATTAACAAATATCCAAAAATGGAATTTTGGGTAATTTAAGAAGCAAGAACAGTGCTAATTGGGGTAGAGACTTTATCATCTTCCACAGATGTTCACTCATAATATGGGGCCTTTAATGATTTATGGTTTTGCTCAAGATTGAATTTTGACCAGCACGCAAACTTACTCCAATGTATATGCTTTATTTTTGCCATCTAGAAATTCAAGCAGCTGCTTGCCTGGCATGCTCATTCTTTAGAAATTATTCAAGTTGTCTATGCAGAAGACAAACAAGTGGTGCTTACTGCCTCCATCGATGGCTCAGTAAGGTGCGTGGCCTTTCATATTGTGAATTCAGTGTTTGAGTATGAGAGGAAAGAACGTTAAGCTCAAGTTTAAGTCTATACACTAAATGCGATGTTGATTAGCTGATTAAAATAAACAAACAAACAAACAAACAAAAGAAGCACAAAAGTTGCTTTGAGAAGATGGCCAGTGATTTGGAATTCTTTTCCATGCACAAGGAAATGAGATGCAATGTGCATCTGTGTTAGATGGTATAATAAATACTTTCAATGAAAGTGATTTTGTAGACTTATTCCAAAGAATTAAGCAGGATGGACAGCTCAGAGAGATAGGCCCAAACCCAGGGAAAACCACAGAAAGAAACACCAGATCAGAAATCATTAAAAAGTCATAGAAAAGAAAAATATTGAGAAAAGTTAGGGTGAGCTAATTATTTCAATGACACTGTGATTGTTTTTGTAAAATGTACTTTTTATTTCTTTATTCCTTGGCTGCCTCACCTGATTCAGAGGGGTTAGCATAGCACTGCAATGGAAGCCAACTGACATGATTTACATGAGGACTGTGGTTGATTGTATTCTCCACAGAGAATGGAAACAAACAAACAGAAAATCTGGGGTAGCAATACTTATACCAGACAAAATAGATGTTAAAACCAAGGATATAACAAGAGACAAAGAAGGACCCAGTAAATCCACTTCTGGGTATTTATCCAAAGAAACCCAAAACACTACTTTGAAAAGAACATCCACATGTTCATTGCAGCATTATTTACAATAGCCAAGATATGGAAGCAACCTAAATGTCCATCAATAAATGAATGTATAAAGAATAAGTGGTACATATATACAATGAGATATTACTCAGCCATAAAAAGAATGAAATCTTGCCATCTGCAACAACCTGGATGGACCTTGAGGGTGAAACAACTCAGAGAGAAAAACACCATACGTTCTCATTTATATGTGGAATCTAGAAAACAAAATAAACCAGCAAATAAAACAGAGACAAACTCATAGATACGGAGAACATTTTGATGGTTGCCAGACGGGAGGGGGGTTAGAGGATGGGTGAAAAAGGTGAAGAGATTAAGAAGTACAAATTGGTAGTTACAGAACAGTCATGGAGATGTAAAGTACAGCATAGAGAATATAGTCATTAATATTATAATGACTATGTGTGGTGTCAGATGGGTACTAGATTTATTGGGGTTACTCACTATGTTGTATACCTGAAATTAACAGAATAGTGTATGTGAGGTGTAATTGAAAAAGAAAAAATTATTTTAAAAAAGAATGACTCTTGTCATATACAACTAGGTGAACATTGGTGTCATTCATTGAGGAGGAGGCACTAAGAGAGAAAAATATTTAGCATGTGGATGGATGAAGGAGAACTTCTAGAAATGTTGAGTTCAAGGTGAATCTGTGGTGATAAGGTTCTATTTGGGGGCAAATGGAGCTGCTATTTTATGAGTGGGAAAAATCAATAATATGACATTTTATTATTATGGATGTTTTTCACTACTCTGTCTCTGGGGTCTCTGTCCAGCTTATTTCAGCTACCTGTCATCAGAAGTGTTAATTGGGTCACTTCTTACATTATATAAATGTCTAACCACTGTGCTGTACATCTGAAATTAATATAAAATGTCAAAAAATAATTAGAGGCCGGCCCCATGGCTCAGGCAGTTGGAGCTCCGTGCTCCTAACTCCGAAGGCTGCTGGTTCAATTCCCACATGGGCCAGTGGGCTCTCAACCACAAGGTTGCCAGTTCAATTCCTCGAGTCCCGCAAGGGATGGTGGGCAGCGCCCCCTGCAACTAAAATTGAACAGGGCACCTTGAGCTGAGCTGCCTCCCGGATGGCTCAGTTGGTTGGAGTGCGTCCTCTCAACCACAAGGTTGCCGGTTCAACTCCTGTAAGGGATGGTGGGCTGTGCCCCCTGCAACTAGCAACGGCAACTGGACCTGGAGCTGAGCTGCGCCCTCCACAACTAAGATTGAAAGGACAACAACTTGACTTGGAAAAAAGTCCTGGAAGTACACACTGTTCCCCAATAAAAGTCCTGTTCCCCTTCCCCAATAAAATCTTAAAAAAAAAAAAAAAAAAAAAAGAGAAATAACTGCTGGGCCCAGGTCAGTGCTTCAAAGAGACTGTGTATTGGCACCAACTGTGCCAAAACCATACACACACATCACCTGTGTGCACATTCTCTGTTGTTACAAGCAGTCCCTGCTCAAACCAGTTACCCTTGACTTGAAGAAATTACTTTCATGATTCCTTCAAGTGACGATAGTCCCAGATGCTCAGTTCAGAAAATTCTAGCTCTATTAATATCTATCTCAGAATACCCTTTTCTTCATACGTAAGCCACGTCCTTTTGCTAATACTAGCTGCCATTTTCTAAAGGGGTAGGCAATTTTAATACTCTAAATTTGTCAAAAAGATAATAACTTTATAACAGGAAAAAACATAAAAGCTTAGCTCTGGGGCAGAAAACAAAAGGGACTAAGGATTCATATCTGAGACCCAGGATATCAGGCTAAGAGGTGGGATCAGACTACCTGGAACAGGAAATGCCACAAAACAAGGAAGCCAAAAGTTACTTACTTAGAGTAGAATGAATTTAGAGTTCTCCTGAAGTTAGCCCCTCACCCCTCTAACTTCTGTGTGGACAGGGCTGGTCCATTTCACTTTGGTAGTGGCTTTGGCAAGGACATGACATTTATGTAGTGTTGGGGAATGTAAATACGTAAGGGACGTAGGATAATCATGCTACGTTCTCAGAACACTGTCAGGTGTGAGGAGTCCTGACTGGACACCTCTGCTCTGCCTCCTCTTCAGTGCCTACCGCTTGGGTCTGGAATACCACTTAGACTTTGTGGAATCTTCTCTGAGTTCATTTAGCTTATCTTCCTCCTGGGTCATTGCAGCAGAAACATGATGATTGTTTCCATCATTTGTTACCCTAAAGGTGAAATCAAGACATAAAAGGAAGATCTTCCAAATATTATTTTATCTTTCTATAAGACATAGGGACACACTCCTGCTAATTACATTCTGTATTACTTTAAACCACGTGGGCTAATTAGAGTGGCCTCCTGGAATGAACTGATGGTGAAATAATACATACGGATGAGGAGCCACTTCTTTTTGCCATCCTATTTCAGACCTCAGTTGTAAACATCAGTATGATGTTTCCACAATAGTAGGAATCATGGATGGATGTCGAGAGGATTTTAGTAATAGTAAAAGAATCACTAGGTATCTCCTACCAAAAGTTCTATTGATGCAAAAAGTAGACAGCTGAGATATAGCCCGTTCCACATTCAGTCCTCATGGGTTCTGATTAGCTTGAATGAGCAGTGTTAGTTGGAGAAAAATCTGTTCCTTATTTTCTGGCTTTAATGAATGGAAGTACAGATTCATAAGCACAGATTCAAACTGACATTTCCCAAAATTGTTGTAGATTAGAATTCTAACGATAAAAATGTTTATGTTATGATTAGACTCATATATTTAAAAGGAAGAGTCCTGGACTCAAGTTTAAAATCCCTGATGGACCAGTGAAAATCTAGATCAATAATAGAACTCCCACTGAATTTCTGTTACTTTATTCCCCCTACGTCTGCCTTTCCTCAGGCTCTGGCATGCTGCCAACGGTCATTACCTTGGATATTTTGGACAGAGAAGGCTCTTCAACTTATCACAGATAGGTGATTTCATTTTGCCTTGTGATGTTAATGAATATCCCATAGAAATAAAAGAAGAAAACAAGTTCACAGAGAAGAAACAAAAATATGAATATCCTCTGGTATTTGACCAGAAAAGGTAAGACCATTAGAATTACTTTAAATGCCAGACAATAATTAAACTATAATGATGCTGTAACACCATGTTGGACATGGACAATTCAGAGGTGAAAAGACCAAAATTTTCATTAAGTTCACAATCCAGTGGAAGGATGCACAAAAATCTATAATTCGATATAATAGCACTGCCAAGAACAGCAATTCTTAAGATAAGCACAGAGGGGCAAACAGGATTTAAACAAACAAACAAACAAACAAACAAACAAACAAACAATACCACAGAGGCAATTGCCTAAGCAAAGGCACAAAATAAAGACTATCACATAAGCTTTCAAGGATTGGAATTCAGGGAGCAAGTAGGGAGCACATGGAGAAGATAAAGCAAGAAAATTCTACAGGGGCTAAAGCAAAATAAGCTTTTTTTAGGGGCCAATATAAAGATCTTAAACTTTACTGAAATCACTGTGACACAATAACACAAGAGAAAAAGCAGGTCTGAGGGAAAAGACAGTGAGTTTGATTTTGGACAGGTTGAAGTCTGAGATGCTTGTGGGAATATTTAATGAGCACTGAGCTAGACCTGTCTGGAGCTCTCCAAAGAGGTCAAAGCTATAGATAAAGATTTTGAAGTCATCAGTACAGTGATATTCTCATTGTGGATAAGTCCCTTAGGTCTTATGTGTAGAGTGAGAAAAACAGAAAATGAAGGGGGCAAAAAAAAACAATAAACAATAGCCTCTAAAGAGCAGACCAAGGAAGAGAGACAAATGAAAAATATTATGAAGGAAAAGCCAAGATACTGAAAGGAAAACCACAAATAAGTGGTATATGGAAATCAAGGAAGGAGAGTTGTAAGTAAAGTGGTAGAGAGGACTCATTTGTAAAACATGGCAGTGAAGCCTCATAGGACAATAGAAAAGTAAACATTGGATTTGGCAAGTTTGTCAGTTGAAGGGTCATTGACGAATTTAGAGAGAGTGATTTCAATGGAGTGATGGATAACCATCATCGCAATGGTTGAAAAATAAATAGGAGATTGAGGTGATTATAGTATAGATTACTTTCTAAGGAAGTCAAATAGCTCTGAGGTTTAAGAAGAGTTCGTTTCATGGATTTACTTGTTTGTGGGGGAGGTCTGAGCATGCTTAAAGGTTCAGGGGAGAAAGGACAGTCCCCCAACGGGGAATAGAATGTTGGTGAAACATTGTTTTGTGCTTTTGGAAAGCTCAGTCCTGGTTTTGACTGTGGTCGGATCCTTGTCATAATGAAAGAGATTGGTGCTCATTTGAGCTCTCAACATTCGCAAAGCTCAACCCTAGATGATGGATGTCTAAATGTCTAGCCTTCAGGGGACCAGACCTGCATAGACTGGTAACATCCAACAGACCAAAACTGGGGGAGCTGACTAAGTAAGTCCAAAGAGGGAAGAAACAGAAAGGTTTGTCTAAGATAAAGTCCTTTCAGGGAAATCCTAAGTAAGTCAAAGCTGGAGAGACCCAATGCCATCATCTAGTCCAAAAGTCGATAGAATGGTTGTTAACAGGAATTGCCAGGCTGCGTCAGAAGCCACACAGAATTCATATCAAAACAGAAGCAATTCGAGGTTCCAGGTGACTGCCCAAACCCCACGGAAGAGTTCAAGACTTGCCCTGGCTATTGAGTAAGGGGCACTGGAGAAGTCTGGCTAAAACGTAAGAGGGGGTGCACTAGAGCCGAAACTCATCAAGATATGCTAAGATTCACCAAGCAAAGTTGATCAATCTCCTTTGGGTAATTGCTGAATCTTGAACATCCATATACTTGAAATAATATATTATAATTTGTTAATTTGCATCTTTACTATTTTATGAGTTTGCTGAGTACAAGGAATGCATTTCACATATCTTTATTTCTCCAGTTCTTAGTTCAGTGCTTAGCACACAGTAGGCACTCAAAATATATTTGCCAAACAAATAAAAAATGACTAGTGGAGAACATCACAAACAGAGGCAACAGATGTAAATAGTAGATACAGAAGTATGGAACAGTATGATGTATTTGGGATAGCTTAAATGTCAGATGTGTTCACATTATAAATAATTATGTCTTGTGTGTAGAACAATGGGCCTTCTTCTATAGAAGTACTCCATCTCAGGACATACTATTTATTATTTTTAAATGTTTTTAATCTTTAATTATGACTTTTTAAATACATGCACAAATAAGTTTTAACTACAGTGGAAGATGCCCTGAGTCCCACAAATATCAGGCATTGGTTTTGTACCCAGTCCCTACTATACAGTTTTTTCCAATGGCTATTAATGAATTTTACCACATGGAATGTTCAGGCTTAGTAGAAATTTCTTTGGTTTCCCTAGAGGGAAATCTGGGAAGCCAAGTGGAGTAAGACTTAAATGAAAAGGTAGTATCATCAGGGCTAGTGCGATGGGAGCCAGAAAATTTGGGGACCCAAAAAATAAAGGATGTAATGGGTACTTATTTAGTAGGAAGAGAATAAAAGGGGTACGAGTGTGTATGTGTGTGTGTGTGCGTGTGTACTTAACAGTTTTTCTTGTACCTTTATATGCAGATGGAAGAAAATGAGCTCAATGTCTTTGCTTTTCAAACGTGTACCTCCCAAAGCCTATGAAGTGGAACATGATTTTAAGTTTTTCAAGTCTCTTTCTTCTCCCAAGGTAGCTTTAAACAAACAAACAAACAAGCAAACACATTTTGTTTTTGTTTCCTGAATTTAGATATGCACCGTGTATTCGTTTTCTATTGTTGCTATTACAAATTACTACAAACTTAGTGGCTTAAACAATGCAAATCAATTATTTTACTGTTCTGTAGGTTGAAAATCTGACCTGGGTCTCACTGAGCTAAAATTAAGGTGCTGCCAGAGCTGTGCTCTGTTTCTGAAGCCTCCAGGGGAGAATCTCATATTCCTTAGTTTATGCCCCACTTCCTTCATCTTCAAAGCCAGAAATGTTGCATCTCTCTGACTGGTCATCTGTGGTCACATGACTTGGACACAACAGGAAAGGTTCTCTGCTTTTAAGGATTCCTACGATTAGCTTGGGCCCACCTGGATAATCCACCTCAAAGTTCTTAACCTTCATCACATCTGCAAAGCCCCTTCTGCCAAGTGAAGCAATATGTTCACATGTTGGGTGTAAGGGGAATAGGGTGTGGACATCTTTGGTTGCCATTATTCCGCTCATCACAGACAGACACACTTTTCTTCAGTGCAGAATTAGGAGAGAAAAGTATACTGTTATTCATTTTGTTCCTAACACTTCCGAAGAAAGAGGATAGCATGAGTCTTTAGGCTAAGGTCTGACATTAATTAAAATTGATTTCCTCCAGATTTTACACAAACTAAACCAAACTTACCTTTCTAAATTTACCTCCCATCACTAACCTACATTTGCACTACCCGCTACAAATCAGAATAGATGTTTCCCTAAGCCTTCCTCTCAGCCTTCTGTCCCTACAGTTCACCTGGGCTATCCTTGTTCTCTCCATGACTCTTCTCTATCTGTCCAAATCCGTCCTACCTTTGTAACTGACAAAGGATTAGTATCCTAAACAGAGGTAAGACTAAAAGACAGTCCAATTTTAAGAAAGGTCCAATACTTGAATAGATACTTTACAAAAGAAAACAATCTAATAAACACATGAAAACATCCTCAACCGTATTAGTAAACATGGAAATTCACATCAATAATGTTATAAAATACCACTTTATACCCACCTGAATGACAAATATCAAAAAGTCTGACAATATCAAGGGTCAGTGTGCATTTAGCACAATCAGAACAGTAATCTGCTGGTGGAAATCATGGAAGTTGGTAGAACCACTTTGGAAAACAATGTGGCATTATCCAGTAAAGTTGAAAATAGGCATGCCCTACTAAGTATAAACCCTGAGAAGCTCTTGAACAGGTGCTTAGGAGGCAGGTACAAGAATGCTCAGGGCAGTATCATTTGTAATAGTAAAAACATGAAAGCAGCCTAAACGCTTGTCAACACTATAACCGGTAAATAAATTATGGCACATTTATAAATTGGAATACTATGGAACGGTGAAAATACATGAACTAGAATAACACTCACCTACATAAATGAATGTTTGAAACATATTATGGAATGAGAAAAGTTTTGCATAAGAAAATACATATAATGATTTCATTTATATAAAAGTCAAGAAGGGCCAAAATTAAATAAAATATTGTTTTGGCAAAAAGCATATACAGCAAAACTATATAGCTAAAAGCAAGAGAAATAAAAGCACAAAATTCAGGATAGTCATTACATCTGAGGGCTGGTGAAAAAAAACTGAGGCCAGAGAATAGTACACTGAGAACCTCAAAGTTGAGAGTACTGTTCCAATTTATAAAGCAGAGCAGCAGGTCCATGAATATTCATTATGTCATAATTCTTTTACTGTGTCAACTTCATATTTAATAAATATTTAACACTTTTGAAATGAAGCAATTTCCAAACCTTTCTGTCCCAATGGAATTCAGATAGCTTCTCCCAGAAGCAGGGTGACAAGCAGGAGAGACAGTGGATGTGGAATGTAACAGAATTAGGTTTAATCTTAGATAAGTTATTTATTTATTTTTTTCCCTTCTTCCACCCCCCACCCCCCCCACTCCGGTTCAAGCCGTTGTTTCTCAGTCTAGTTGTGTAGGACGCAGCTCCCTGGCCCATGCTGGTATTAGGAGCCTTGAGCTCCCCCGGCTGAGGCGGTCGGTCTCAGGTCATCAGTCGGCTGCTCACAGCAGCTCACGGCAGCTCACACCAACCTCCAGCTTCTCACAGCAGCCCAGCTCCAGGGAGAGCTGTTATTCACAATCTTAGCTGTACAGGGTGCAGTTCACATGGCACATGGGGGAATCAAACCAGTGACCTGGGTGTTAGGAGCACGGTGCTCCAACCACCTGAGCCACCAGACTGGCCCAGATAAGTTATTTTATCTCTTTCCTTCTCAAAGAGTTGTTGTGAGAAGTAAATGAGAAAATGTATACCAAATGTAAATGTTAATTCCACTTTCTCCAAAGGCCCCAATCTCTCCCTGCTTTGTGCCTCAAATACATTCACTTACCATGCTCTACACTGAATTGGAATTATTTGTAGACTGACCTTTACATCCCACCCGCCACCACGAAATCATAAACTCCTCATGGGCAAAGATACATGCATAGCATCTTGTTTTGTTTAATACGATTGAAATAGCAAAACCCAAAAGTAAGAATTGGTATTCACTTTTAATATTCTCTTTCAATTTGAAGATGAATATTTTTTAAAGTAATTTAACTGAAACAAATAAATTTGGGAAAAACTCCAGAAAGGTTTTAAAGCTCTTGAAACAACTGAATACAGCAAATATTAAAACACTTGCCTTCTTCTTATCACACCTTCAAATTCTCAATTACTTGGTAAAATAACAAAGGTTTATACTAACATTGAGTTAAAATACCTTTCACTTAGGAATCTCTGATTTTACCAGCAATCTTGTTTTGCCCATTCCTTTGCATTCTCAATTATGTAATATTTTCTACTCACTTCTGCTAATTTCTTTTTGACAGGTTATCAGTAATAACACAAAGGTAGTAAATTACATTTGAGTAGCACTTTACTGTATACATAATCTCATTTGACTGTTATGAATAGTCAACAGGGCAAAAATTTGCCAAAGTCATGCAGCTAAGTGTAGAGTCAAAATTTGAACCCAGGAATTTTGCCACTTATGAAATGTGTCCTTTTCATTAAATATTCACTCCTCTGTTTCACAGATCCGAAGACATGCCTTGGAAAGTTTCAGGACTGAAAACAAAGAGGCAGGGATTGTTTTTGGTTCTCTGCCTATATACAGGGTGAGTTGAATGTTTCGTGGACCAGAGTGGTTACAGAACAATAGGGCACCTGACGTCTCATTGCTGACACTGGGCTACTAAGCACGGTTGGAGAAAATGACACACGAAGCTGACTGATGCTTCCATAAACATGCTGTGTCCGATCACAGAGGTCCTCCGTTGTGTGTGTCAACGGCCTTGATCATCTGTCTCTGACATTCCACACTGAACCGCACCACAGGAAACTACTTCCACCTGCATCCTAGCTGCTCATCACCTACAGCATAAAATCCAAATGCTTTTAGCCTGGCATACAAACCTTGCATGATCTGGCCTCTGCCTGAACTGTGTCACCTCATTTCTACCACATTTTACCATGTACTCCAGCTATGCCAAATTGCTTGCTATCCCTGAAGCATCACTATTCTCCCCTCTTCTGTGACTTTGTTCTGCATTATCTGCCCAGAATTCACCCACCCGTTTCCTTCCAAATCCTTACTTATCCTTCAAGTCTCCACTCCAGATAACGTCTGTTTTAAGAACTAATTAATTAACCATGAATAATAAACTGAAGATGAAATATTTCAACTTAATGTTAACTTATTATTTCTTAAAATGTTACTTCTCCTTCCCAAAAACATGTTCATTGTAATAGGTATCAAACACTTAACTTACAGATGATGCTAAGGGTGAAGTATTAATATTAAGAATTAATAACGGGCAACTGAGAAGGGAAGTGTATTTTAAAGCAGTTGGAACTTCTCACTCCCTACCGCCTACCCCTGAATTCACATTACAGAAGTAACCAGTTTAGTATGTGTTACCAACTCTTTATTTCTTCTAGGTACCAAGCCCCGCTAGTCTAAGATACCTCCCACTCATCGGTTCAGAGGTACAAAGACAGTCTTCAGATGGCATTCCAGGAAAGAAAGGTCATGTTCAACACGAAAAAGTAAGCTGGTACTTAGAATTCCATGGTACATCCCATTTCTGCTTGGATTCTTCATCATTCTATTCCCAAAAACACTCTGGGCCTAAAATTATCTCAGTTCATACTCTTTTTATGTATATTCTGGGATGCGTGTGTTTTAGCTCAGTGAGCTGCAAATCATGAACTTACTGGACAGAGAGGAAAATCAAATAGGACCTCTGAGCCTGACAAATGAAACTTTTCTAGAGCCGATTTAAGGCTTAGGTTGTTCACTGATTAGTTTTAAAGGTCAGGTGATATGACGTAACTTACCTGAGGGCGGTGTAATCATCCTCGCTTCTTAATCTTATTGTACCTACAGAATGGGACGAGGACATCGGTCAGTTTCTGGCTCACCAGACAAGTCAAGAATTTCCCCCCATGTATTAATATAAATAACAAATATACAGTATTTTACAGTTTACATAGTGTTTTTATAAACTATTCCTTTGATTTTCACAATAATTCCAAACAAAATATTATAATCATCTTAGAACTGGGGAAAATGGAGCCTAAAGGGAAATTAAGTGACTTGCCAAAGATGACAATAAGAATTAAGTTATAAGCTGATTCTCAATTTCATGTTTATTCTATTGAAACATACAAGCCCTATCACTTTTCTACTAGTTCTAGAAAGCTTATATGGGCCTAACTTAACCTCTGGACATTTATCTAGTCATTAAAATAGACCAAACATTAAGAGGAAGATCTAACATATGGTAACTTTTATAAGCCATTGCACGAAGTCAGAAATGGAAGACAAAAATGGAATTATGTTAGTCATGGTTAATCTACATAATGAATAATCTTCACTCAGACAGAAAGATGGTTCTTACTGTCTGCACCAAATTGAACAACATAACAAATACAACTATGATGACAAAAGCTGTTTTATTTAATTAATATAGAAAACTTGACCATAATTTTGTTAGCTTGTGCACTTAATAAGAATATAAATGATTCTTGTTCATCAATTCTACCAATTATTTGAATAAGAATTTTTGGCAATAGTTTTTTATAAAAATAATATCATTTACTTTTAATTTTTTTGAGTAATGGATAAAACACAGTGGTATAAATAATCCAAAACTAACAGGTAATCAAAAGACTATCTATTTTGGATTTTATAGTTTATATATTTTATGCCCCATATTTGCATTATTTGTTTTGCCTCATCGGATATCAAATATACTTTAGATTTTCTAAGTAAAAGAAACAACAGACCCAAAATGGAGTCACTTGTGCAAAGTTCCACCAAGACTTAACAACTAATCTAATTTCAGTTCAGTCTCTCCCAGGAGTGGAATTTTAAATCAGTCAGTCTGGAATTTCCTGATCAACACTAGTGAGGTAATCTGCCTGGTAAGAGCCCCCCCCCCTTTTTTACCTCGACAGGGAGGTGAACTTGCCTAAAATAATCCACTCTTTTAACCTCCTTGCCTTACCCTCCTTCTGCCTATAAAAACCTTCTATTTTGTACAGCTACTCAGAGCACCTTTTTATTTACTAGATGGCATGCTGCCCAATTCATGAATCATTCAGTAAAGCCAATTAAATCTTTAAATTTATTCAGTAGAATATTGTTACTTAACAGTACAAACTAAGGGACTGAAAGGAAGTGGCTAAATATGTCTTAAACACCAGGAGGAGGACAAAAATGGAATTATGTTAGTCATGGTTAATCTACGTAATGAATAATCTTCTCTCAGACAGTCAGAAGTTGATTGTATTACAATTAATTTTATCAGAGATCATGAAATACAATACGTATTTGTCCAAAAACAAAAGAATATTTAATATATCTGTTGTTTTAATAGATGCTTTATTTTCTATTAATTGCTCCGATAGGTCATTAATCACACAAGTCAAAGGGAATAGATATCTCCATTTACTTACAGAAAAGGAGCCACAAAACCATGATTAAACATTCTCTTTCTGGTTTAATGAAGAAAAGAGTTAAGTGTGGCCAGGGAGCTAAAATTAGTTTCCAAATAAAATTAGTCCTTTTCAAAAAATTGTACACTTAGCAAGATGACAATAATATGTAGAAACTGGTAAAGATTAAAGCATCACTATGTTGATTATCTGCAATTTTAGGACCCCAAACAGCTAAGGTGGAAAATAGTGGATGAAATCAAATTAATAAATACACATCACGTGCCTATTTTCATAAAAAGCACTTCCAGGAAGGTGGGCATTAAATTACCTCAGAAAGTTTAGTGTTCAAATTCCAATTGTGTGAAACAAACATTTACAAAATACCTTGAAATGTTACTACATCGAGAAACTCACAGTATTGAGGGGAGTAATTCCTCTGAGCAAAGAGTCCAAGAACAGGTACCTTAATCGCTTTGACTTATTGTTTTTAAATAATAACAATGCTGATTCCAAGTATTAATATATTTAAATTGTTTGTAAATTTTTTTAGAATTAAACAAGTTACAACATATTAACCATAGTACAGGAAAACATAAATCATAGCATAAGTTTATAGTTTCTTTTTAGTTTAAATGTGAGGAAAGCGAGGTGAACTTTGTGACATATAATGCACTTTCAAAATTGTAGAAACATATCCAATAATAGAAAATGATTAAGTTGTCTATGTCAGAACATCTAGACCTGCAGAGAATTTTTACTTGAGCCAAACTGATGACAGTGCCAGGAAGCAAGATCTCAAATGCTCCAGAGAATGAGTTTTGTAGTTTCTTTTATACATTTGGAAATAAGGAGGGAACTTAGGGCAGATTACGTGAAGGTGGGCAAAAACAAAGTACAGGACAGTTCACAGCATTATGTGCTCTCTTGAGGGTGGTTACTCCTTGAGGGGTCTGGAAAAGAGGATTACTTCTGGCATTTCAAAGGTGTGTTCATCTATATGCATAAGAACAATGGACAGGGTTGCTTAAAAACCTTTTACTAAAGAAGTTATAGGCCTCGGGTATGACGACCCACCATGACCTGCCTAGTTAGAAATTTCTGATCAGATCACCCTGTGAGGTTACTTTCAGTCACTAAACTTGTACTGGGGCCCTTTTTCATCCAAAAGTGAAAGATAGTATACATGACAGCATACTCTATGGTTTTTCCAAGGAATATTTAAATACATGAAAAACTCTCACAATTGTGTTTTAGGTGGAAAGAATATATAAACTGTGAAAAGTTGATATGAGTGCAGCCACTTTAGAACAGAGCCAGGGCAGCCATTCCAGAGGAACTTCCTTGCACATCTTATTCCTTGAATTTTCGGAATGGCTGAACGGGGCAAAGTCACTTTTGGACTGGGACAAACAAACACTGTATTTCAAACAACTGTTTTTAAAGCTAACAGGGAAGCCGAAATCCTGACTACAGGACTGAAAACTGAAAACATTCTTTAGAATTAGCATCACAATGTACAGCTAAAGAATAGTTTATTTGTACCTATAGAAATTCCTTCCTTGGCTTATTAGCACCAGAAAAAATTCCTTTCTTCTATTCATGTAATTATTCCCCTTTCCTTTCTCATAAATACCCTCTTGCCCTCACCTTCCAATTGGAACACTATTGGGTTTCTGCCTGGATCAGTACTTCCAGAATAGCTATTCTCTTTGATATCAAATAAATGCTCTCATTTTGGTCTTTTATTTTTAAGTTAACAAAACTATAACTGAGTGATATTGCTAATGATAATAGCTAACATTTATTTTTAAATTAGTGTACGAGGGACAAAAGTGAACATCTGATATGCACTCTGTCACTTAATCTTCACAACACTGTGATGTAGTTATGATTATCATTCCCTTTTTACAATTGAGAAAACTGAATACAGAGGATAAGTAATTTATCTAAAATCCCAAAAGAAGTAGATAATAGAGCTGGAGTTTGATTTCAGGGACCGGACACTTAAATACATTATGCAGTGTAATTCAGAGGTAGGTAAGCTGCTGGGCCTCTCTGGTCAGAATAACCATATGAGAGTTTACAAGTAGTGAACATTGAAGAAATTTCCTTCCCCATCAATCTCTCTCCCCTCACCCTGGTTTATTTTTCTTTATAGCTCCTGTCACTATCTGAGATTACATTATGTAAGAATTCATTTATTTTTATTGATTCTATCCCACTAAAATATAAGATCCACAAAGTCAGGAACTTTGACTAATTCTCTGCTGGAACTCTAGTGTTTAGAACAGATTGACACATACGTGATGCTCAAAGAATATTTGTTGAACGAAAGAATGAATGAGTTAGAAGAAGGAGGAGGAGAAGGAAGAGGAGGGAAAGAATGAAACAATATTAAAGAAAGGAAGATCACTGCAGCTTAGGAAGTTGCCTCAGCTGTTTAGCAGATGGATCTAGGGAACTAAGTCTCCTACCTTGTCTTAGGAAGAAAGAGGAGCAGTCACGTGACCTGTGAGAGTCCAACCTAAGGGATCTTTAGGTGGTTGAATTTTGACCTTGGGCTTCACTCTGTCTTTTCCTTTACCTTTTAACTTTACATCTCCTCTTCCTTTTTTTCTTCTTTCTTCTTCCCCATTATAGACCATAAAAATCAAATTGATATGTACTGTAAATATTGGCTGAACATTACTGACAAAATTAGATACTTCTTAATCTGACTTTTTAACCCAAGTAAGTTTAACATTTTATATGTATGCCTTCCAAAAATACCCAATTCAAAACTAGTTTTCATTTCTCATTTGTAGAATTATCACTTGATTTTATCATCAATAAACTCTGATGATACTAATATAAAATATCGCTGTGCCTTACAACCACCTAGCAAGTGTCTTTGTTTTGTTTTGTTGTGTTGTGTTGTGTTTTGTTTTCATAAATCCTTTACAGATGGGGCAGTTGAGTCCCAGAATGAAAAACTGCCCAGTTAAGTAGTTCTATAGCTTCTGCTCTTCTACCCATAAGCTTCTGGAGTCCTACCCCCTGTTCTAACACATTTTTACCCTAGAAGCACACAGGATAGTTAAATAAACAATTATACTTTCTTTCTAGGAGAATTAAAATCTCTGCAAAAATTAATGGTGTATCTTGACTCTAGAAAATTGTGTTTGTCATGTAATGCCAGTTTTTAACTGACATCCTTTATTCCACAGACACAACAGAGGAGAAGTCTTAAAAAACATTTACTCCCACAAATAAATCTGGCTTCTTCCTTCTTCCCAGTCATCCCCAAATAAGAGAGAAAAATCAGAAGTGGCTGCTGTGGTCTGGGCTGCACATGAAATGGCAAGACGTGAATGATACTTCGGTCTTTATATCCGGATGAAAATGAGGGTCCACCAGACAATGTCACCCATCTCTGTATCCTCAGGCCATCCTATTGATGGAGAAGATTGCTCGGGGAGCTTAGGTGGCCTCAGCTCTGAAAACCAAAAAGCAGCAAACAGCCAGGTGGCCATCTTCTTTCATACGTTGAAATCCACTTAAGAAATATGCAATGTTCTTGTTTACTGTTACCAAAATGGCAAAAGCATAAGTAGACCTAAAATAATATGGTCATAAATGATTAGCTTTCCACCTCCCCACATTGTTCACTCTAATTCATAACCAGAATTATTATCAGAATGTATGCAATAAGAGGCAAATTACTTGTGTACCATGCTATGTGGTATACAAGAATGTTATTATTAACAAGAAAAATGTGCCAGTCAAGCTTCTAGCTATTTGCATTCTTCAGTTAGGGAAATTTCATAGGAAAGAAAATGTTCAGAGTTTCTTCAAGTCCGAAGTTATTTACATTTAGCCTAGAAATGACTCCAAATAAATAGAACTTGGATGGTAATCTGAACTTTCTAGGGTTTATTGTTTATTCATTCTTTTCTTGTTTGATTTCGGTACTTTGATCAAATGATTAATTTTACCAATGGGAACTCATGTAAAAAATGAAAGCATGTAAATTTGGTCAATAATAAATGAGATTTTCAATAAGTCAAAGGTATGAAGAAAGTATCATAATTCAAGCCTGCTGGTTGCCTGACCTAGGCCTCTTTGGGAAATGATTTAGAGATCTGAGTAATAAAAAGCATTCACATGTCAAGGGTCAGTCCACTTTCCCCAAAGAACCAGGCCACTTGGTAAGAAAAACTGTGGTCCCTTAGCATTTAATTCTACCTTTCCATTCTGGGAAGGCTTCTGTAATTCTTACAATCCCAGCAACTTTAAAAAAGTAAGGAAATTTTTTTATTCATATAAACTTTAATTACACATTTCTTTTTATGTTTATTTCTATGTATGTACTCATTTTTGTTGCTCACAGGAATGTGATTTCTCCTACTAATTTTCTTTCTTTTTAACTTTTTTCTTCATGTATTTTGTTTTTCAAGATTGTTATTAAAAATATAGCTAATTATATTAGTTTCAGGGGTACACCATAGTTATTGAGCATTTATATACTTAAAGAAGTGATCACCACAAGTCCAGCAACCATCTCACACTGTATCACACTATCACAATACTACTGACTATATTCCTTACGCTGCACACCCCCATGACATGTTTGTTTCATACCTGGAAATTCAGACCTCTTATTCCCTTTCACCACCACCTCTTTTTAATTTTCCAACTACTGTTGTCATTCAATATTGTTTTATATTAATTTCAGGTGTACATCATAGTGGTTAGACATTTATATAAGAGTGATCCCCCTGACTAGTCTAGCACCCACCTGGCACTATACATATTTATTACCATATCATTCACTGTATCCCCTATGTTTTTACATCCCCATAACTATTTTGTAACTGTTACTTTGTACTTAATCCCTTCACCTTTTTCACCCTGTCCCCCAACCACTCCCATCAATCACCCCAACAAATCTAGTACCCATCTGAAACCATAATAGTTATTACAATACTATTGACTATATTCCTTATGCTATAACCTACATCCCCATAACTACTTTGTAACAATCAATTTGTACTTGGTAATTCCTTCCCCTTTTCTCATCCACACCCTCAAATTTCCTACCATCTGGCAAGCATCAAAATGTTTCCTGTATCTAAGAGTTTGTTTCTGTTATGTTTGTTTACTTTGTTCTTTAGATTCCACACATAAGCAAAATCACATTGCATCTGTCTTTCTCTGTCTGACATACCGCACTCAGTACACTACCCTTCAGGTACATCCATGCCACTGCAGATGGCAAGATCCCATTCCTTTCCATGGCTGAGAAATATTCCACTGTATATCTGTACCACCTCCCCTTTATCCATTCTTCAATTGACGGACACCCAGGCTTCCTCTACATCTTGGCCTTTGTAAACATTGCTGCAATGAACATATGGATGAACACGGCCCCTAAAGTAGTGTTTTGGGTTTCTTCAAATAAATACCCAGAAGTGGGATTACTGGGTCCTTCTTTGTCTCTTGTTAAAGCCTTTGTTTTAAAGTCTATTTCATCTGGTATAAGTACTGCTGCCCCAGCCTTTTTTGGTTTGTTTGTTTCCATTTCATGAATTATCATTTTCCTTCCCTTTACTTTCCATCTGTGTGTGTTTTCAATCTGAAGTGAGTCTCTTGTAGGCAGCATATGTAAGCGTTTTCTTTTCTTATCTATTCAGCCCACCTATGTCTTTTGGTTGGAGCATTTAATCTATTTACATGGAAAGTAACTGTTGACAGATATGTAGCTATTGCCATTTTATTATTCATAATTTTTATCTTGTTTTTTTGTTTGTTTGTTTTTTCTTTCCGTCTTAAACAAGTCCTCTAAGATTCCTTGTAATACTGGTTTGGTGGTGATGAACTTCTTCAGCTTTTTCTTGTCTGGGAAGTTCTTTATCTCTCCTTCGATTCTAAATGATAGCTTTGCTGGGTAGATTACCCTTGGTTGTAGGTCCTTGCCTTTCATCACATTGGATATTTTGTGCCAATCCTTTCGTTCTGGCCTGCAAAGTTTCTATTGAGAAATCAGCTGACAGTCATATGGGAGCTCCCTTATAAGTAACTAGTTGCCTTTCTCTTGCTGCTTTTAGGATTCTCTCTTTGTCTTTAACCTTTGCCATTTTAATTATAATGTGTCTTGATGCATGCCTGTTTGGGTTCATCTTGTTTGGGGCTCTCTGTGCTTCCTGAACTTGTATGTCTGTTTTCTTTGCCAGGTTAAAAGATTTCAGTCATTATTTCTTCAAAGAGGTTCTCAATCCCTTGCTTTCTCTCTTCTCTTTCTGGTACACCTATGGTGAGAATGTTGGAATACTTGATGTTGTCCCAGAGGTCTCTTAAACTATCCTCATTTTTCATTTTTTTGGATTCTTTTTTCTTTTTAGTGTTCCAATTGGGTGTTTTCTGCTACCTGGCTTTCCAAATTGCTGATTCGATCCTCTGCTTCACCTAGTCTGCTGGCGATTCCTTCTAGTGTATTCTTCATTTCAGTTATTGTAGTCTTCACTTCTGACTGGCTCTTTTTTATGATTTCTATGTCTTTTTTTATGCTTGTTATCTCTGTGTTAAAGTTCTCACTAAATTCCTTGAGCATCCTCATAACAATTGTTTTAAACTCTGTCTCTGGTAGGTTGCTTGCCTCCATTTCATTTAATTCTTTTTTTGGAGTTCTCTCCTATTCTTTCATTTGGGATGTATTTCTCTGTTTCCTCATTTTGGCTGCCTCTCTGTTTGTTTCTATGTATTAGGTAGATCTATGTCTCCCAGTCTTGGGCCAGGAGGCCTTATGTAGTAGGAGCCCTGTGGGGCTCTGGCACAGTCTCCTTAGTCACCTGTTCTGCGTGCTCCAATAGTGTCCCTTGTGTGGGTTGTGTGAGCCTTCCTGTTATATTAAGCCTTGATTGCTATTGGCACATCAGCGGGTGGAATTGACCCTTAGCCTGACTACTTGTGGGGTTTGGCCAAACCCACAGCTTACAGGCTGCTGTGCAGGGGGCTTACCCACTGAATGGGATTTGCCCCAGCGGGCTCTGGTACCTGTTGAGACCACCTTTGGGTGTGCCACTTGTAGGGCTAATTAGGTGGTACTCTGCTGTGGCCTGAAGCCAACCTCCAAGTATTGAGATTCTGGGGCCTCTTGTGAGGGTCTTTGGAGTTTGGTGCCTATGGCTAGCTCCCTATTATTTAGAACACCCTCCAACCTATCTCCTCAAAAGCTTCTGCTTTCCTTCAGGAAAGTATTAATTAGCCCAGTACCAGGAGGACTAAAACAAAGCTATCATTTTGTACAGAATAAAAGAATTATTCCTTTCATTTCTTAAGTTTTTCTTCTGTAAAATTTCCTAATGTAACATGATTTTTCTCATTTTATTCCTTAACAGAACAATTCAGTATATGTGAGAGGCAATTCAATACATGTTTGTCCCTTGTACATATTCTGTTCCAAAGCTGCATACTTGAACTACCTTATTTTGGTAACTCACTGAATTGATTTTACTGAATTGTACTTTGGTTTTGTTGGATCTAAACTGAGGGACACTGTAATAAACAGCCAAACAGAAGCCGCTGTAGCGGTTATTACAGGGACACAGAGATGACAGCATCACTCCTAGATCACACAGGGTCCTTTGCTAAGACTCAAGAGAGAACTCACTCTCAGGGCTCAGGGTTAGGAAGGGCTGTGCTTTATCTGGAGAACTAGTCTGCTTTGATCTTGTGGACACCATAATTCCTGTAAGTGGATGTTTGTTCTCTTTTATCCGATAGGTTAGAAAGTTTATAGCTAAATTCATATCCTTCCCTTACCAACTGTTTCAGAACATGACCACATCTTATATTCTCACACAAGTATTCCTCTGGCTCAGACTGCCCAAGTAATTTATTTTTACTCTTTGTTTTGTATGTATTTTTGTACATTAATTTAGCCCTTTTGTGGGATGGGGTCTGGTATGGATGGATGATTACATACATATATACACATTTTAAAGAATAAAAAAAGCACAAAATTTGTTTTCAAATGTTCTTGTAAGTTTCCAGTTCTCTTTCATGACTGATCTTGTTTGTTTCTATGACATTCCTCTGGTGAGTAATAAGTTCCTTCTCTCAAAGCTGACTTGTTTTTCATACAGCACAACCAAAATAAAGCAATCTGTTTGTAAACCCAAATTTCAGTACAAATGTTTACATTTGCTACTGAAGATGGAACTATTGAAACCTTTGGAGTTTTAGAGAATAAACTTAGATCTTTCAACGTAAGTAGGCATGCAGGGTAAGAGAAAATGGAGTAAGAATTCAAAACCCTTTTTTTTCTGTTACTAAAATCACGATAAGAAAAACAACACCAAAAACAGAACTAGGCATGAATTACATTTGTCATATCTGATGAAGCATCCATTTTTGTCTATACAATCCCTCTTAATTGTTTTGAAAGATATGTAATCAATATGGAGAATATGTTACCACTAAGCTGTTTAAGTGACCTACAAGAAATATGGCATTAGAAAAAAATTTTCATTATGTCCATAGGTAAAAATTTCCTTTAGATTTATTTGCTATTACATAACAATTTTCAGGAATTAGGGTACTATGTTGAAAATCTAACCATACACTAATTTACTCTTTAGGAATATAGGAAGGGTTACCTAACTTTTAAATTGTTCTCAGTTGAAATTCCAAAACTGTCTCTTGATTAGTACTAAAGAGGAAGGAAGTTAAACCTGCCTTCAAACACTACCTTCAAATACCAGATATTGAGCTGACCCCTTCCCAATCCCTCCTTCTCTCCCTCCCTGTGCACCCGCCCCCACTCCCTCTACTTCAAGGAGTACAATCCTCTCAAGATTCTAGAACATCAGTACACCGTGCCACCGTGGATTCCAAATATCACTTTCTTTTACTTTCCTTTAACGACTTCCCCCACTTTCCTACAATCTGACTTCTACCACAACCAGCCTCATTTATTACTCTTCTTTCTCTTCCCCTCTCCCACACCTCGTCCTCTGCCAAAGGAGTAATTTAATTTTTGCTTCTGGGTTAACTGTCATGGAGCAGGATATCTGCGATACTCTCTTCCAATTATTTTACTGTTCCACCCTCTATATTCTTTTAGCTGCCTTAAAAATTAGTACATTGACCTTTTCTGAGTATTGGAAAGTAATAAATAACCTGTTGAATGCATGTAATATGAGCTCTTTGAAGTCCTTTTTGATGAATATTAAAAATATAAAATGATAACACCAACTTCAATGGTGTTAATTCTAACAATACAGGATTTAATTCAATTTGCCCTTGATTGACTCAGAGGAATTATTGTGACAACACCCCTGATATTATGCTACTACTTATAAATCACTATTACTTACTATTTTCCCACAGTCGGGTTTTCCTTAGTAGCTCATTTCTTCATTTTTATATTTTTGGTTATTTGCACACTATGCCTGGTACGTAGCAGGCACTTGATAATATTTGCTGGTTAATTTGAATTTCATGATTTCCAAAACTAATTCTATTCCAATGTGCCAGATGTTCTTCCTATTAGCACTCGTTAGCAAAGCTAAATCATGAACCACTCCAGCATAACAAGTAAATTTTATATAAGTCACATAAGAAAAAAAATGCAGACATTTCATTTTGGGTAAAAGAAATGTACTTACAGTTTTCTTTTCCCTGAGTTTTCACTTTAAAAAATTATTAAACTAAAAATTTTCCTTAATTTCTAAAAATTGTGTCACTAAAAATGGAGAGCAAGACTAACATGACTCTTATAGTTATTTCCATATCCAAACATCTCAATTGAGTTTTACTTAGGTAAAATATAGACTAGAGATTTCCAAAAGCTAGTCTAATAGCAGCATCAGAATCTGCTCAGAAGTTTCTTTAATACAACACAGATTCCCAGGCTCAATCCTCTAAAAATACTGACTCAGCTGTGTTTGGTATCGGATGGAGACATCCTTCTTATTTTAAAGATACCAAAGTGATTGTGATGTACAGACAGGTTTAAATTGTTAAGACTGACTCAAGTCATTAAATAATACTTGTGATCAATTTCTAAACAAGTCAACATACAGACATCTTTAAAAACAGGAACCACATTTTTTTCTTCATTACCCACTCTAATACAATGCCTTCCTCACTCAAAGAGCTTAATCAATGCTAATTGACTACAGTCAATCATATCTTACCCAATTCAGTTTTATTCTGGATAAGACTAAGAAAAACATCTCTATAATAGTTTTATACTTTTATTTGAGAAACAAGATTTTAAAGAAATATTTGGTCTATATAACTTTTTAGAGCTGCCCCTAAAGCCTTAAGAGCTTATTAATTTGCCAAAGGGATGCCATATAGACTGGGTCAAATCTATGGAGGATAATTATGAGCATGTACTGAAAGCTGAGAAGAGAAAAGGAAGGTGGCAGGAGTGGCAAGGCAGGAGTTGATGCTTCTGCAGTGCAGCCTGGTGGTCAGTGTATTTGGGCACTGGGACTGAACTGATGGATCTGAATTAGAATGTTCTACCATGTTCTGGTGGGTTTTGGTATGAAGTCGTCGTAGTCAAAACTAAGATTATGTAACTCTTTACACTGAGATGAGATACTAACTCTTGCCAAGAACTGGGGAGTGTTCTTCAGTGACATACTTAGAATATTCAACAAAAATGTCCCATATTTTCATCTCAGGAATTCAGGCTATCTGTACGAATCACAGAAAATTGAGGTGTAAAGATGGTTTTCATTATTGTGCTTCCAGATTTGTGGCAGAATGATTCAACTGAGCTAGTAAAAGCAATCTGCAGCCTTAGTCATTTACTCAACATTGACTAAGCCTCTACTTTCAGCCAAAAACTATGCTAAAAATGGAAGAAACTATTATAAGCATTAAAGATAAGCTCTTTCAATAGCTGATCAAAGAAACAGATGCATAAATAAATAATTATAATACATCAAGTGATAAGGATGTATTATAAGGTATTATAAAGGTATTATAATATTACCAAGTACAGCACAGCCAACTGGTTTGGGGGCTGGGAGATGGGGAGGATACTGAGCAAGGCAAAGGGGAAAGAGGGTAGAGAAGCAAATGAGTCGAGATTGTAGTGAAATTCATATTACGATATTTTTGCAGCAGACATATCTTCTGAATTATGTGATAGGTTAACACTGAAGAGATTTGCCATCCAACAAATATATATTACAGCTGGATAGTTGGGGAAAATGGCCAGGTGCATGAGAGATGGCAATGGGAAATGTAGCTAGGATTCAAAATATCTCCAGGGTAATGCATGAAACAAGTACTGCATACTCAACCACTAATTAATTGGTCTGTATTTATGTAGCTAGTATTTGTATGTGTACAGGATGACTGTATTCATTCTGCTAATAGATGCTTGTACATTTTTGTGTGTGTTTTTGTACCCTCTCCTTCCATTACTCTAGAGGTAGTTTAAAGAAAGAGACCACATCTAGTACTTCCTCTCTTCCTCCATTAAATACCTAGTTCAGATATTATCATACTGTAGGTGCCCCAAATGTTAATTTACCTATTTATGGGATGCCTATGTTTATGTTTTTCTTAGAAACACTAGTATTTAATGGATGTATAAGTAACTAGATAAAGGATGGAACTGGACATTAATTTGCTCAACGAATATTGTGTGAAAAAAACTAGAGATACCCAGGAAACATAGAAATTATTTCTGCCCTTAAGATACTCATCACCTAAGAGCTGAATGAAACACGGGATCAGATACGGGCACCAACGTGCTAGATGTGCTAAGATGACAGTCATACCACACAGACGGGAAACTTCAATTCTGACAAATGAACACCATCTCTTGCCATTTCCAGGCATCATCTTTGTAGGGCCCATAAAGGAAGAAATATTTACCGTATTTTTTGAGCTGAATGAAAACCATTCTCCAATTTTTATAGGAAATGCACATCCCTTTAAAAGCATTTCTGTTCACTGTCTGGAAATATTGTGTGCCATTCTGACAATCATTCATGGATAGAAAGTGATTAACATATTCAGAAGAGAACAAAAATAAAAGGTTTCTGCTACACAGAATAAAAGATTTTTTATTACAACAGTCTTATAGATAGATAGCTGGCTGTGTATGGGGAAAATTATATGCTGAAACAGTGAAGATAAAGGATTTCGTTAATTTTACTATTTATGTACTTCTGAAGATAATAGCAGAATGGTAAGCAATATTGCATGCAGTTATTTGAAAAACTGGATCAGAAGTCAGATCAATAGGAAAAAAACACTTCAAATTCACCTGTACCATGTGACAATCGTGTGCTGTTTATAAAATATTCCAGTAAATAGAATCCCTCTTCTTCTCTTCAAATTGCCAGGCCAATTCAGTCCAGACCCAGAATATGTTCTAGATGTCGGGTTCCAGGACTGTCTCTGGTTGTTCCAGAGGTTCTTTTAGAGGGAACTGACCATCTAGATCTACTCTACTTTGAAGATCACACTAGCTGCCTACAGTTATCCTGAGTGGTAGTGAATCCTTAAAGAAACTCCCTAAACTCTCACTCTTCACAATTCACAGAGCTAAATGAGATTTATCTTTGTGGTAAAGAACATAGATTCTGGAATTACCCTCCCTAAGTTCAAATCCTGGCTCCACACAAACATGGTTTGGGGCAAGTTCTTTAAGTTCTCTACGTGCAAGTCCATTCATCTACAAAATGAAAATTGTGATTATGAAGATTAAATAGGCATGTAAAGTTACTTAGCAAAATATATACTATACATATATGTTTATTTAATGTATGCTCTGCATATATAGATGTATAGGTATACATACCGGGGGAGCCAAAAAAATGTATACGAGTGGACACTTTGGTCAATGTTGCTCAAGCAGTAGTTCGCCAGAAGTGTCTGGACGCTGATGGGAATCACTGTGAGATTCCCTCTTGTAATTGCAGAAGTCAAATGTGACTTCTGTATTCGGTTATCAGTATATATTGAGTATTATAATTTTAATACAGTTTTTCCTTCTTAAAATGTGTATACATTTTTTGGCACCCTCTGTATTTACGTGTGCATTTGTTATTTTAGCTTTTCATCTAGGCATTCACCCCACTTTGTTCTTATCTTGCAAATGTTATATACAAAATATTTTTTGACATTTCCCCCATCCTTGTTCTCCATTCTATGCTGCCCTTTGCCAAATAAACACAAGTAACCTAACCAGAAGAGGGAAAAACAAACCTCACATCCTAGCAACCATCAATATTTTCTCCATTTTATAATTCTTCTGACATTTCCCCCATTGCTTGCAATAAAAACAAAAAGGAAAATAAAAAGCTTGGGCTTTTGATAATGTGCTTTTCCCATCACCAGTTAGAATTCCGAGACTCCAGGTCATCTGGTAGGAGCAGCCTCAGATGTGTTTTCATAAAACAAAAACAAACCTACAAAGCTGTCTGCTTGGAGAGAAAAATCCTCACTCCCATGAATACTGATTTAGTTCAAAGGCAAATATAACTCTAAGCCAAAATAGAATAGGCTAGAAAGTTCCTTAGAAGAGTGTGTAAACATGGGATTGGGAGAGGGAAGGGGAAGAGTCACACACAGAAAGTTTATGCATGTATATATTCCAACACCTCCCTAGGAAATAATCAACACTTCTGTGTCAGAGATGAAGAGATGAGAACAATCGTCACTAAGCTGAATGGAAACATAGAAAAGGCAGCCTAACGTTGTTGTGTTCAGTCTACCTGATTTTCACTGTAACCATTTCATGCATCACCAAAGACCACAGTAGAGATGAAGATCCCTATCAGGGCAGAACCTAAAATGTGGTGTTTTAAGTAGGGGGTGGGCCTGCTGGCCTTTTTTTCCCCCTATAGGCCTCTCCTCAAGGATAAGATGAAGAGTGAATATTTGGGGCTAATTGTTAGATAAAAACCAAGAAATAGCCTTCAGGGCAGTTGGGAAGTAAGAGCCCATCATCCTGCCAGCATAGTGTACACATCAGGAAAACACTCACCAAGATGGAAGAGGATCCAGGGCATTCTAGAAACAGACGGAAATTTTCATGAGGGATGGGTGTGAATGCTGCACAGCCAGTGTTACTCACATTGTCCTCCCACCAACCTCCAGGGAGTTTGTTCCCTGGGTTCCTCCTTAGGGTTGCTGGGTAAAGGAGGCTGCATGGATTCTAAAACATACATATTTGGTCTTCATCACTGTTCCTGACACTGAAGTCCTAAAGCTCTTGGAATTTCTTAAAGGATGAGAGCCATAAAAGTGTCTTTTATTATGTCAATGAAGTGAATTTGGGAAAGCCCCTAGGTCACATAAAGATGGGACTGGTCACCAGAGAGGGACCAACCTGATTAGAGGGTTGAAATTCTCAGTCCCATCCCTGACCTCTGGAGAGGGAATAGGGACTGGAGATTTAGATCAATCACCAATGGCCAATGATTTAATCAACCTACGTATGTAAGAAAACCTCCATGAAAACCCAAAAGGCTGGGTTTCAGAGAGCTTCAATTGGTGAACACGTGGAAATCTGGGGAGAGTGGCACACTTAGGGCAGGGAAGCTCTGCGTTCTTTCCCTATACCTTGCCCTATGCCTCTTTTCTGTTTAGCTGCTCCTGAATTATATATTTGTATAATAAACTAGTAATCTAATAAAGACAATGTTTCTAAGTCTTATGAGCCACTCTAACAAGATAACGGAACCCAAGGAGGAATTTGTGGGCACCTCTGATTTATAGCCAGTTGGTCAGAAGCAGGAGAAACAACCTGGACCTGCGATTGGCACCTGAAAGAGGGGGAAAGTCTTGTGGGACTGAGCCCTTAACCTGTGGGATATGACGATATCTTCAGGTGGATAGTGGCAGAATTGAGTTGAAATGTAAGACACCCAGCTGGTGTAAGAGAATTGCTTGGTGGTGTTGGAAAACTCACATACTCGAATTAGAATCAGAATCATAATCGTATAAATCAAGAGAAAGAGCTGCTGACCTAAAAATGCTATAGAAAACTGGGATATAAGGCCCCCAAAATTAACAGTGTTCCAATGACTGGGTTCTAACAAGATACTGACTTGCCTTTCTGAGTCAACAAACCAAAACCACTAGTCATGCAGCCAAAACATGCAGAGGAGAGAACTTTGACCCCCCAGCTGCACCCAGAACCAAAGTTTCACTCCCCACTCGGAACCAAAGAACTGAGACATGATCAGAACTTGAACACCAAAACCTTTCAGAAGCAAAGGGTCTGCTGTGCATGAAGGCTCAGTGCTGAAGGCCCTTACCATATCTTACCACAAGTGGCCAAGTTCCAAAGCTCTCTTATGAAAACCTGCACAGCCAGTGCTTTAACATACCAGCCTATTCCCCTTAACTCCTAACCCTCAGTCTTTGCCTTTAAAAACCCTTGATTAAGCCATCAGGGAGTTTGGGTTTTAAGTGACAGCTTCCCACTCTCCTTGCTTGGCTTTAATAAAACAGCTTTAATTTCTCCATTGCAAACCTCAATGTTCAGTGTTTGGCTTTGCTGCACATCGGGCGGGCAGACCCTTGTTTGGTTCAGTAACAAATACTTAACCATCGTCTTCCCAGCAATTATTATGACTTGAACATGAGAATCTGGACTGGCTAATTCTGCCTGGAAGAGTGCCATCAGAAGATACTTCCAGGGTCCAGGGGAAGGATAAGCAATGCCACAACATGAGAGAAAGCAGCCACACATTTGCATGTCCTTTCCTCCTCCTTACTGGGGCTGCAGTGAACCAGTGCTGCCAGGGATGGGATTTGAGGGACTGGAACCAAGGTGTAAACTACCTGAGGAAGCAAATTCCAAGCCACTGTCTCATAAAGAAAGTGAGAACCCAAGTTAGGGGAGACAAATACCAGCAAGGGGCGCAAAGCTCCAGTGGAGCCAGAATTCAAAGATAGGGTGAGAGAGCAGAAACAAGGTAGGACCAAACAATGAGGGCATATCACCTGTGATTGACAGGAAGTAGCCAAGCTCCCTTTCCATGCCAAGGAACCCTGTCATGCCGGGTGGCATGCGGAGTCTCTGGTCCCGAACCCCACATAAGAACACAGGACATGGTAAGGCCAAAAAGGAACACCCACGGAGCCATAGATAGGAGAGTCATACCACTATATTCTCGCTGGCAGCTGGGTTGGAGATACAGGCAGCAGGAGCCACACTATCCGCAACCTGCCATCCACTTCTCTCTGCCAACCGACCTCACTTGCTAGCTGCAATCCGCTCTTGCTAGTTCAGCCACCATCTTCTTGCTAGCCCCCATTTGCTGCTAGCGTAGCCACAGCAGTTTTATTAGTGGGCAATGGCTCACTGGTTACAGCTGATGGCCAACTAGCCACAGCTGATGGCCATCCAGTCACAGTTGATGGCCATTTACTACCTGAGCCAGCACCTTTCCACGTGAGGCTGAGAGCCTGGAAACTGCACTCCTGGCTCTGTCCCCACAAACCAACCCAAATTTCTGTGCCCAATGAAGCTTAAAGAATAGATCAGCCACAAAATGTGAAGCCCACAGATACCCAGGAATCAAAGGCCGTTCAAATTAAACATCAAGTACAAAGGGCCTGTATTTGATGTTTAATTTGAATGGCCTTTGGATCTGGGGTTTGCTTCCAAATCATGGGAGGGGGATTCACTGTGTACAGATGAAACAAAACTGGTCCTAAAATATAAATAGTACAGTTACAAAAAGATCTTTTTTCATTTACGATACTTTCTTCTGAATGGAGATGACAATTCCTGAAAGTTACACATGGTATGATATTCATGAGAAGTACCTGCTGATATTGTTAATGACGATACTGTTAATGAGGAAGGAAGCTTCTCATCCTGTAATTCAAAACATCCTCTAAATTTACATCTAGATAAGTATAGGAGCACATTGAAGAAAGAGGGATTCAGGAGAGGAGCCCCCTTCATGCAGAGTTTCAGAACAAGATGAAATGATGTGGTTTCTTTCTTAACATCAAAATTTTTTAACAAAGGACAATTCTACCCTTAGAGCCTCAGATCTTATTTTTGCAGCTTTTGTTACCAATATTTTATTTCTATTACCTTACAGGCAGCTCTGTGGAAGAGGCACAGCAGTGCTACTATGCAAATTGTATTAATTGATAAAGAAACTAAGGCCCAATGAGGTAGAAGAACTTGTCCAAAACCTGACAGCCTTAATAAGTAATAATGATTTAGGATTATTAATAAGCCTTAAATGTACAAGAAAGAGTCAGGACTCTGAGCCTAGGTCTTCTGACTTCAAATGCAGGCCTTTTCCACTAAGCCAAGCTACCCAACCCCATTTCATGGGTTTCTTCTAATTATCAGCTTGGTACCCCACCCTGGTGACTTGACCAGAAAGCATTCTGATGACACACTTCCCTTTTAAAACCTGTTCAGAACATGGGTTGTATTAATTCTAATTTCCTAAATTACTAGTGAGGCTGAGCATTTTATTTTTCCTTATAGTTTTTCATTTCCCCCGGAGCCAGTTTAGGCCCAATCAATTTCCAGAAGTCTCTCAGGGAATTTGAGTGGGGCTGAGGGTGAGGGTGGAGAGTTAGGCAGAGATCCCAAGGAAAATGGCATAGAATAAAAGTAGGGAGAAGAGGGGAAGAAAACACGAAGTTTCTAGATTAGTGAGGTTTTCCCCTTTTACCCTGAGAGGACCAAATCCATTCTCTTAAAAACAGACTGTTCTCCCATGGGATGGTTTATTTTCACTTCTTCTCTAACCCTTCCTGGAGAGATTTAGGCTGGAAGGACCCAAGCACAATAGCTTGGCTCAGCTCTGTCTCAGGTTTCTTGTCTTCTCGGGATAAAGTGTAGAAAATATGGCACCGCACATATTTTGTGATGAAATGATGTGGTCAGATCCAAACACCTACTGTCCTAATCACAATGCTAGTTGCCATAGATTAATGTAATAAATATAATGCAATGATTTTCCCCCTAGAACCCAAATTTCCATCAATAAGGGACCGAGTAATTAAAGTAGAGCACATTCACACAGGGTAATTGTAAGTCATTAAAAGAGTGAGTTACATTTACATGTACTGACATCAAAAGACAAAATGGATCATTAAAGTGAAAAGGGCAAGTCTGAACATATGAGCCCCTTTATGTGCCTAAAACTCCCTAAGAAGTATCTGTCTGTCTTTCTTCCTTCTATCTAGTAGGTTATCTTTATGTCTTTAAAAAAAGAGGTCTGGAGAATACATTGGACAGCCTAAAAGAAATGATTAAATGCACATAAAACTTACTTAGCACGCAAATAGACAGATTTAGTATCCAATTCTTTTCAATGTAAAAATAAATTTGGAAGCAAAATGTGAATTGAATCCAAAATAATTTTTTGGCAGGGAGGGAGCAGTCCGCCTGCTAAGGCAACAATGCCAGCCAAGCAAGGAAGCGCCTCTGAATGAGTGAAGCAAACCACAGGCACCGGCCTGTGAGGTGAGGTGACTCTTCTAGAGATTGATGATGACATAGATACTCAGAGCTCCCTGTCCTGACAATAGCAAAAGGGCTGTCACCTTCTGCTAACAGTCAGTGCATTACTGCGTCATAGTCAGTTGAATCCAGTGCTGCTCTAATACCCCTTTTCTCTCCCTGCCTTTTATTAGGAGTCAGTAAGAATTCTTTCATCTCTGGCTGAGGAAAAATAAGAAGCAGGTCGGGATGATCAGGTTTACGGACCAGTAGTAATCTTTTGCTGGCAGAAAAAGGGACAAAGGTCCTTTCCTGCTGCCACCACGGGCTTAAAGGATTTGCCACATAACTTGGCTGTGTCAGTCACAATTTTAGAGAGAATTTAGCCTAAAGTTCAATGTAGGGGCCATAATATAAAAGATTTAACAAATGTTACTGTCCATAATGTTTCTGTTCGTTATATGTATTTGGCTAGTGACTAGGTTTTCTAATTTTCTAAATGACTGCCAAGAGCTCACCATCTTTTAAAAACCTCTCTTTCTCCCTGATTATTTTAAAATATACTAACCTTTACTCTGTGTCCGAGATGTTTTTTATAAGTTATGCCACTTATTCTTATTTTGCTCCTTAAAAATGAAGATAGAAAAGTTTTAAATGGTGTTATTTTCACATGATACGTCTGTATAGCTGGAAACCCTAAGAGAATTAACTCAAAACAAGAAGAAAATTCAGTAAGTTAGCTGTGTATGAATTACAACAAAAAAAATGGGTAGCTCCCCAATATACAAATAACAATTAAATACAGAGGGTGCCAAAAAAATGTATACGCATTTTAAGAAAGGAAAACTGTATCAAAATTGTAATACTCAATATATACCGATAACAAAAGATGAATACAAGTCACGTTTGACTTCTGCAATTACAAGAGGGGCTCAAAGTGGTTCCCATCAGCGTCCAGACACTTCTGATGACGGCGAACTACTGCTTGAGCAACATTGACCAAAGTGTCCACATATTCACATTTTTTTTGGCACTCCCGATATAGACATAAAGGAAGAAAAGATAACTAAAATGTTACCTGCTTAGGAATAAATTTAACAACAAACATGTAAGATCTGTAGTGAACAATTTTAACCTTGTATTATAATTTTTTAAATTTTAAACAGGTATTATAAAACACTTAAATAGAACAGAATTTGTTATGGCTCAGAAGTCTAAGTATTACAGTGATGAAAATCTCCCCGAAACTAGTTAAACTTTAAATGATGAATAAAAGTAAACTTCTTAAAAGCAAACTTCCAACATTCATAGAGGAAAATAAAGATCTTTATGTTTCAGGGGAAAAAATTCTAAAAAAAGAGGAGACTAGCCCTTCAAGACTTTTTGAGCTTTTGTGAAGTATAATTGATATATTGAAAGTTGCACACACTTCATGTATACATCTTGAAAAGTTTGGACATATGTCTACACCTGTGATACCATCACCACAACCAAAATACTAATGCTATTCATCACCTCCCAAAGTTTCCTTGTGTTCTTCTGTGGGGTTTTGGCTCTTTGAGGGTATTTTTAATATAAGAACACTTAATATGAGATCTGTGCTCATCATACATTTTAAAGTGCACAATGTCACCTTGGGAACTGTAAGTATTACGTTGTGTTGCAGATCTCTGGCACTTACTCATCTTATATAACAGAAACTCTATTCCCATTGACAAATCATTCTCCATTTCCCTCTTCCCTCAGCCCCTGGCAACCACAACTCGACTTTCTTTTTCTACGAATTTGAATACTCTGGGTGCCTCATACATAAGTGGAATCACGCGGTATTTGTCCTTCTGTGACTAGCGTATTTCACTTAGCATAACGTTCATCCATGTTGCTGCAAATGATACGACACCCTTCTTTTTTAAGGCTGAATAATATTCCATTGTATGTATATGCCAGTGTCTTCATCCATTCATCTGCTGATGGACATTTGGGTTGTTTCCCAACCTTGGTTGGCTACTGTGAATGAGGTTACAATAGACATAGGGATGCAAGTATCTCTTTGAGATCTTGATTTCCATTCTTTTGGACATATATCTAGAAGTGGGATTGCTGGGTCATAGGTAATTCAATTTTTAATTTTTGAGGAGCCTCCATACCATTTTCCATAGTGGCTACACTATTATACATCTCCACCAGCAGTATATAAGGGTTCTAGTTTTTCCACATCTTTGCCAACACAAGTGCCAAACTGGCATATACATCTTTGTAATGATAACAGTACCTTGCTTTTTATAGTGTGTTGCATGCGTTATCTTTTGATCTTGATTGTTTTATCCAGGTGTAAATATAAGCACTTATCTGTATGTAATGAACTGCTTTTAGCTGTCCTTTTGTCTTTTCATAGACTATAATTTCAGTCTTATAATTTGACATTTCCTCCCTCTCTTCCTCCCTCCCTCCTTCGCTTCCTTCCTTCCTCCTTCTCTTCCTCCCTTTGTGGAATTATCTGCTTTTTGTGATAAAGATGATTTTAAGAACATTAATGGGACTCACAGAGGAAGTCATTTCAATGACAGCTTTGGGTCAGCATGCCCCTTCGGCATGGAGCTTTCTCACAGATCGCCTCATTTGAACTAAAACAACTGTTTTGGGGGGTTTTGTTTATTTTGTTTTGTGTTTAGTTTGAGAACTGTTTTCCACTCAGTTACCTGTATGGGAGCCCTACAGAGCGTGGGAGGCAAGTTAGCCCCACCTCCTGGCCTTTCGGAGCAGAAAAGGAGAAACAGGAGAAAAGCCATTATCCCACCTCGTATGTGCTGATGCTTCATATAGATTTTGAGTAGAAGCTGGACCATTTTTATTTTTATTGTAAAACTAAAATTTTCTCATAATTCAATTAGAAAATATTTTAACTGCTTTATTTGTATCTTTTGCTCTCTTTTTTTTTTTTTTTTTTTTTTCACGAAAAAACAACTTTGAATCATTATATAACTTATTATCTTTAAAAATAGCCTTTCCATTTTGTCTGGACTCTTCTAAATAATTTCAGGTTGTTTAATTGAAATGGAAATTACTTATTTTCTGTAAGGCTTATTTCAGCCAGTGTCCTCCCTTTCCGAGAAAAGGATGAGTTTTAGGAAGGGACAGCAGCTTCTTTTAAGCAAGCGTTGGCCTCTAGTGGATCGTAAGTGACAACACACTTTTTGAACAACTAGGAAAGCAGTAAAGTAGATAGATTGCTAATGCAGAAGAAAACAAAGAAAAAGACAATTTATTTTACCAAATATCATAAATGCTCGGATGAAATCACATAATAACACTAGTAGAATTGACTACCTAATAAATTTAAAATTTAGAAACGTATAAAACATCATAAAACTAGAAGTAAATAAACTGGAGAAACACTTCTAACAAACATGGCATACAAATAGAGCAACGTGTACAAGAGACTTGGAAGTCTGTAAGAAAAAAATAGAAACACATAGAAAAATGGGAAAAGGCTATGATTAGGCAATATACACATGAGAAAACCTAAAAAGCAATACTCAGGGGCCGGCCTGGTGGCTCAGGCGGTTAGAGCTCCATGCTCCTAACTCCGAAGGCTGCAGGTTCGATTCCCACATGGGCCAGTGGGCTCTCAACCACAAGGTTGCCCGTTCGACTCCCGCAAGGGATGGTGGTCTGTGCCCCCTGCAACTAGAAAACAGCAACTGGACCTGCAGCTGAGCTGCGCCCTCCACAACTAAGACTGAAAGGACAACAACTCGAAACTGAATGGCACCCTCCACAACTAAGATTGAAAGGACAACAACTTGACTTGGAAAAAAAAGGCCTGGAAGTACACACTGTTCCCCAATAAAATCTTTAAAAACAAAACAAAACAAAAAAAAGCAATACTCAAAGTCATTAGCAATCAGAGAAATACAGATTAAAACAATGATAACTTATCACTCCTACATGAGATAGTGGCCAGGAAGTACAGAAAATGTAGGGATTTAGGAACTCTTATGCACTGCCAGGGGGGATTTATACTGGAATAGCTATCTGAAGAGCAATTGGCAGCTTAGTCAAATTAAGTATAACCTAGTAATTCCACTCGTGTGTGTGTTTGTGTGTGTGTGTGTGTGTGTGTGTAGTCCAAAACACTTCTCACAAGCTTCAAAGGGATATGTAGGACGGTGCTTATTGCAGCATTGTTTACAGTGGCACAGGAGGAGAGGAAATCTGGGAGGCATCAGGGTGACCCCCAGGAGAAGCTCCTGGGAAAAATGTGGTGAAAGCACCCACCAGGGGGTACTTCCCAGCAGTTAGAAGTAATGTATTAGATACATACAGAGCAACATAGGTGGATTTTCAAAGTGGTGCTAAGTAAAACTAAGAGGCAGAACTAAATGTAATACATGATACCATTTGGTTTATGTAAATGTAAAATACGTGCTTAAAATAATACACATTTTACAACTCCCATCAATGATAGTGATTGAACACGAAGGTTGCCTGTGCATGTGAGACAGTAAAATGGGAACGGAATCAGGATAAAAGGGAGCAATGCTGATAATGTTCACGAGAAGAGAAGTATCACTAACCCAAATCTCTATAGCTGAGGATCACTATCAGAAAAGACAAGACAGAGAAAGGAAAATTTTAACAAACTGAGGCTCACCGATGTCAAAGTAATTACCAGGAGCATTTTTGTAGTTGTCATTCCTTAGAAGCCAAACCTTTACACAGGCCTATGACTTGGTGAGCCTCGGTTTCCTGATTAGAGAAATGGGCAGGGCCATTAAGCAAGAGTAATGCGGGAGTACTTATGGTGACACAGGCCTTCTGAGCATTCAGCCGTCTTTCTCCTGGTAACAGCACTTAGTTTCCCTTTTGTTGGAGGGGGAAATTGAGAGGAAGTGATCACTGATTGACCTACAAACTGGACCAGGGCAATCAAAGGCTCCTACCCCTTCTCCTGCCCTTGGAATATATGTTCCACCTACAATTCCCACACTAGCAGCCGTTTCAGGGGTGCAGACTTGGGAGAGTGATGAGTTGGTGAGACTATCTGGACTGAATATGTGACTGAACCCAGCAAAGGCATCTGCATAAACTTTGGGTGGGTAGATTCAGAGGTCTACTCAACTTTGGTCCCAAGACAAGCCACATATATATGTTCCCTTGTTTATTAAACCTGCCACCTGCCAATCTGAAGTGGTCTGCCTCTTTCTTTGGTCTCTTCTTGCTCTCCACGGATGGGGGCCAGTCGGGTTTTACCCGGGGAACTCCCAAGATTATAAACAAACGCTCTGGAAATCACCCCTTTACTACTCTCAGGTCATGCTATTTCAGTGGAGCTGTCTCTACCAGCCTCTTCCCTGAACCCTGCTCTCTAGGCTTAGTCATAACCAACGTCAGGCCAATTAGAGCCAATGAACATTTGTCCTAGGGAATTTGCTGGAACAATTTGAGGAACAAGAGAGGAAAAGATACACCAAGTCTTAATGATATCATTTGATGCCTTGCCCAAATCCTTAAGCTACTCCTGAACTTTTCAGGTACAAGAGGGTGTGTTATTTTGCTAGGGCTGCTGTAACTAAGTACCACAAATCAAGTGGCCTAAACAATAGAAATTTATTGTCTCATAGTTCTGAAGGAGAGAGGTCCAAAATCAAGATGTCGGCAGGGTTGGTTGCTCCTGAGGGCTCTGAGAGAAGGGTCTGTTCCAGGCCCCTCTCCCAGGCTTGTTGACGGCCACCTCTCCCTGTTTCTCTTCACATGGTCTTCCCTCTACATATCTGTGTCCAAATTTCCCCTTTTCATAAGAACACCAGTCACACTGGATTGGGGCACCATAATGACCTTGTTGTAGATTGATTACTTCGTAATAGTTCTATCTCCCAATAAGGTCACATTCTGGGTCCTACAGGGTTAAGGCTTCAACATATCTTTTTTGAAGGGGACATAATTCAACCTATAACAGAGGGAATAAATTCCCTTTTTACAAGAGCTAACTTGAGTTGACTTTCTGTCATTTACAACCAAAAAACTTCTTCTGCTCAGGAAATTTCAATGTCTTGCCCTTAGGTAACTAAATAGTCTTTTAAGTACCAGCAGGTTTACAGAAACGGGTGATAAATATACATACATACAGTTTTTACTTAACTATTTCAGCTGCATCAGCGCAGTTCTAGCGTGAAACCAGAGGCTGGGGATGAGGTAGGGCAGGAGGAGAACTGGGTTCAACTTCTATTATGAATGAAATTGGCCAAAACAACTACAAAAAGAAAAGCAATTTCATTTTAAAGGGAAACCGCATGAAGCTGTGAAAAGGACATTAATCTAAGGATTAAAATATCTTTTTGGATAAAATATTCGGACTTCACCACTTGCTCTGTGATATTGGGTGACCTCCTGAACAGAGCTGGAGGCCACCTTCCTTATAAAAGGGCCCAAACTAGACCATTTTGGGAGGTATTGTGAAAACCAAATGAGAAATGTGCATGAAAGCTCTTGATCACTATGCACAAACCATAGATCGCTACACACAACTACACAGTGTAGATTTCTCTCCACTTAACTGATACTGAGATACTGTACACACTTTACATACACTATTTTATTTACTCTTCACAATCCCATGAAGCCATTCAGTTAGACCTACCTATTATTCATCCCAGTTTTCAGATAAAGAAACTAAAAAATAAAGACACTAAAATTTTTTCCAAAAGTCAGCTAATTAGCACTTAATAAGTTGTAGTCCGGATTTGAATCCAAGTAACGCATGTGCAGAGCTTAAGCTCTTAACTAAGTGAGGTAGTATGCAGGGCGCACAGGAGACCTCTACAGAGATGTAGATATGCATACAGATCTACAAAAAAACAATGAAAAAATCGGTCGCAGATGTTTGATAAAAATATTTATTAGATCTTAAGTGGTGAGATTAAAGCATGTGTTTGTCCTCTGCTTCTGAAAATAGAACTGCTGGCTGAGTAAGTCCCCTAGAGGCTGAAAGACCAATAAGTGGACAGGAATTCATTACTCTTTCATTGTGAGAGCAGCTGCTCCACGCACAATCTGGCTCTCACACATAAGGACCACTCTTTTAATCAATGTGACTCCTTTTTCAAGCTGAGTCTCTCCATCTCGTGTTTCTCCTCACTAAGCAATCTGTTACTGGTTGTTTTTCCTCACGCTACTGATATATTGATGTCTGTTTCATTGTTTCAGGTTATATTTCACTGACGTTTTCAATAGAAGTGTCCCTTCTAGCTATCTGGTGAATGAATGTCCTCTACCTGCTTACCACCTTGGAACTATTATTCTTATATCCTACTGCAAGTCACACCTTCCCACTAAAGTAAAAAAAAAGCAATATCCATTTTGTGCCTATAGTATGACATCCCACGCTCACCAGGAAAGTGGATAGCACTCTGTGAACTTTCTGTATTTTTTATCTTTTTTTTTTTTTTTTCAAAACAAAACAAAACCAAAGAGTTGAAGTATTGAGATGGGGGAACAATCTTGGGCCCTGAAAAAAATTGTGGTAACACAGAATCGTTAGAAAGGCGATGGCTGATCCAAAAGGAGGAGGAGGGGCTTCCTCAGTCTGAACCCCTGGGCCCAGGACGTGTGATGTATTAAAGATCTCATACGAGGGTGAGGAGTTAGCCCAGCTGTGATCCCAGAGGGCCTGTCCCACTCATTCACCTAGCACTCTCCTGGGAGTGTAGCTTTGAGGGCCAGGGTCAAAAAAAGACATCCATGGGCCCAGAAATTCTCATTGGAATTGTGTCCACTGCCTTCCTGATTCCACAGCCCCATTACAGCCTGCTCCCAGCTGGAACTGTGTATCGCCCCTCCTCTCCTGGATCTCCACTGTTCACTGGATAACACCAGTTTTCCTCCTTCTGTGTCATCATGAAAACTCGTGTTTTTGGAGTGAGGAAGTCTTAGGTTTGAATCACATTTGTTTCACATCATGTAGTAAGTAGCCTTAGGCTATGATAAGCTTATCTACTTCTCTGTGCTTCAGTTTTCTCTTCTGTAAATGGGACAATAATAGTTATCTTCCAGAGCTATTTTGAGGATTAAATGAGAACACATGCAAAACACAATAATTCTAAATAAAAGTTGTTCCTTTCTTCTTCCCAATTCATGTCAAAAAAGAAACAAGTAACCCTAAAGGGGATCAGTAAATTGATAACTTTGAAAATGTTAGCATGGTATCTCTCTATGGATAAATACATACAGTGGCCATCAAAGGTGGTGGTTAAAAGCACCGACGCTAGAACCAAACTAACTTGGTTCAGATCCCTTTGTAGTACAGTTGTCTCATATGTAAAATGGAAATAATAAATTTACCAACCTCATAGTGTTGTTATGAGTGTTAAACAAGTTAGGTAGGTAAAACATATATGACAAACCTGAAACATACTAAGTGCTTCGTAAGTGTTACAACTCAGGGCTCTCATAGTAAAATTTATTATTTAGATAGAGAGTGAAAGTTTATCCTCATAGACGCATCCTGTAAAAGAGAGTTTTGCCAAACACCTTTGCCAATTTCTCTAAAACGTATATCCTGAGATTAGCTATATCATTTTTTGGAATTATAATTTTATGTAAATGGATTACATAGTTTTTTTTCCCCCAAAGGAAAGAAAGAGGCTTTTTAAAAATTATATGTCCTTTATAGTAGGGAATGAGACCCAACATTTATTCTTTCTGCAACCTATGTCCTAGATTGTTCAAATAATACTCATGTTGATAACTTTTTATTTAATTTGACTGCGAAACAACTTTGCAAATAGCTGTATTACTCAAAGCTCGCTGAAACAACACTTACCAGCAAAGGCCGGAGAGAAGTGAAGGAGAGGAGTGAGTCGTGCATATCGAGTGGAAAAGCATTCTAGGAAGAAGGAACCACACATGCAAAGGCCTCGGGGTGGGCGTGTACGTGGACTGTTCAAGGAAGACACTGGGGCTAAAGTGGAGTAAACAAGAGCAGAGTAGAAGCAGTTTGAAATAACATGCACAGGCAGTCACAAGCACTTCCATAGAAGCATTATTAACTACAGCCAAAACCCGAAAACAACAATTTATCTATCAGTAGCAGAACAGATAAATTATAATATATATACAATTCTACATAGACACAGAAAAGAAGAAAGACCATAACTTCTCTCAGTAATATGCGTGAATCTTACAAACAATGTTAGGTAACAGAGGCCAAAAGTTAAATAATAAAAACTGCAAGATTCCATTTATATATACTTTACAAATAAGGCAAAAACTAATACAGTTTTGCAGTTAGAAGACAGATTATAGTTACTTTGAGGAGGAAAGAGATATTTGTTATTAGAAAGGGGGTTCAAGGTCTTGTGGGACAGCCAAGAGGAGGTAATATGGTGCATTTATTTTGTGATAATTCACTTAGTATTTGTGCACCTTTCTGTACATATGTTATACATCAGTTTTCAAAAAGAAAAAAATATACAACAGTCAATGGGAGAATTTAAGATAGCAAGGACAGACAATTCATTCAAGAACTTTTACCATCGGAGTTGCTGAGGAATAGGACAATAGCCAAAAGGTTATTTTAAAGACGGGAGAAATGACTGGGAAACTTCACTTAGTCATATTTGCTATAAAGGAGAAACACCTGTCCTACTATTTCCTCAATAGGTTTTCTTTAAATTGCCTCCTTTTTAACTTATTTAAAAAGCAAATTTCATATTAATACTATAGATAATGCTTGCCATAACGGAAGTAACTGTAAAAATACAATGAAAACAAAAGTCATTCCATTAAAATAATTTAAATTAAATGTAAATAAAAATTAACTGAGCTAAAGCTGAATACCTAAAAATAAGTTCCTCAATGAGAAAACGAGAGAAAACTGTCAATGGTCAGAGAAAAAGACCATTCTGTTCCATGTCTATATAACAATCACCACTACTGCTCACCTTTCTATCATCATCTTCACTTTTATACTGTAAGCATCCCATTTTTAATATGTTCATATTGAGTGCAACAGAGGAACTAAATGAACACAGTCCTCACCACCCTATGACAAAAGGATGCTGACTGACCCAGCACTTGAGTTCATCCAAAATTGGTCTCTGAAAAAAAAGCCTTCCCATGCTGCCAACTGAAAGTGCCCAGTTATATTTGAATTTCAGATAAACATGAATTTTTTTTCAGTTCCCAAATATCACATTAGACATACACTAAAATGTATCTGTTTATCTGCAATGCAAATTTAACTGGGCCTGTATTATTATTTGCTAATGATAATGGACAAAGTCAATTAAAATAGAGAATATGAGAAGTGTCAGGGCCAAGGTCGTCACAGCATGCTTGGGTACTTGTCAGGGAAGACTTCCAGGGGCCATAACTCCGGAAATGAGTCGTAAGCTGACAATATATGGGCTGTACCACTCATTTCAGCATTTAATAACACACCGTCATGATTTGTGATTTAACTTTTTGATGAATACATGTTTTGTCTGCAGAACTAGATCCTAAGTTGCTTGAAGACAGGGACGATTTCTTTGTGTTCCCCACACCACCTAGTACTGACAGACACTGTAGTTAAGATATGTAGTAAATGACTGCATGAATTGATTCGAATGGTTTTGTCCTCCCAAAGAGTAATGCAGTCTGGAACCCTGGGAGTCAAATTGTAATGCAGCCCTGGGATATTAGTTTCATGATGGATTCAGTGTGGCTGGAACGGGCACCTTTTTGATGGTTTGGTTCCTTCTTAACACCCCTATGTGTGGCATATTCTTGGTTGGATCCAATGCACTGAAGCAATTACTATAGCTAGGTAGTCCAATGACTGTAAGAACACTTCTCTACAAACACACCCCACTCACATTTAAGTTCCTCTTTAACATACTACAGTGTGGAACTGCCCCCTGTCTTCCCCTACAGTCAGATTCAAGCTGGTCCAGGGTGAGATTTACCATAGTTGTTGGAAGTGCAAAGGAAGATGATTTTTCTAAACTCCTCTCAGCCTCAGCTCTAAAGACCAGAACAGGGGAGGAGGCAGCCCTGCTCCCACTGAGCACATTCCTCCAAAGTGGCACCTTTTCAACAATTTCTGAGGTAATATGTTGGCATGACAGATGTTAAACCCATCGTGGAAAGATTTAATATAAGAGAAATGTGCAAAGAAGATACTCAAAAGAGGAGCATTTAAAAAAACATATGCTCATTTCATCCCTTTCAACTCCTTACATTGAGTCTTAATAATTATTCCTGCTCATCTTGGCCTAAGTTTCTTCTCATTTCTTTTTTTTTTTCAAACCACAATACACCTAAGAAAAGAGGACAGCAACCAGGTCTAGAGTGTTATGAGGACTGGAAGCGTGGTCCCAAGTGGCCACCAAAGTCCAAAATGCCTTCAAAGTCTATGCACATAAGAACCATTTTCATGATCGTTTAGTTGTAAAGTTTCCCCTGATTTATGTCAAAGATGAACAAAGCTGGACACTAGGTAAAGTGGTGAGGACAGATTTTAATCAGTAATTCTATTGCAACAGGAAGAGTCCAGGGTGGACTGAACTCAACTTAATTTGTGCAAAGATGGCTGGGTGGTTTAAAGGGAGAACGAGGGGGTGGGGAGGGGGTAAATGGGGGCTCAGTAGAGTCAGGGAAGTGAAAAATTACCAAAATCAGGAGGGAATTCTTCCTATTGCCCCACCCCCTTACCAACTACCTAGATGAATTAGAATCAGGGGCCTTGCCCGTAATAGGAGATGATCAGAGCTAACCTCTTTAACCTATCTACGGGGCCAGACACACTTATTATCACTGAACATCCGCTCTTCTAATCATCCTGCAATGAAGTTCCCTCTCCTCTGAAGCCCCAACATGATTCTTAACTCAGAATGTCCTGTATCCCTCATTTTTCCTTTCTGTCTTTGAACTCACGTAGGCAGAGTCTCTGACTCTATCATGTATGCAGAGTTCCCACACATATGTATGCAATTAAATTTGGTCATTTTCTCTTGCTAAAAAAAAAAAAAAAAAAAAATCAGGAGGGAAGAGTTGGAAGACTCACCTGGTATTGCTCAGCGGTGCTTATGGGACTTAGGTTCCTACCCTCCTACGGATCCTGGGAGATGAGCCTATCTTCGGGTGTTGGCTGGAACAAACAGCACCTTCTCTTGGCAGCCTTTTCTCAGGCAGGCACTTTAAAGGGGTCTAGAGTCACCCTAGGGATGTGGCCTTCAACTGTGTTAGTGTTCATTCAAGTCTTTACAGGCCAAGGTTGACGCCTAGTTGAGAGGCACCTGGCTAGAGTTTGGTCAAGGAGAGAATCTTTGTCATTTCTCAGATTACTAAGCGCCCGCTCTCTCCCTTCCCAAGGTCTACAGGAAGGGTCCAAAGACTATATCATAACACAAGAAGCATCTCCTGTATCCCTGGAATCTTCCCATAGGTTTTAAAACTTCAACACAATCGCGCGGGGGCGCTCTTTGAACTTCAGCAGCCCAGCTCTGGGGCTGCAGTCAGGAGAGAACTACAACTCCCAGAAGGCCCGGCGAGAGCGAAACGCCCAACTTCCCGGACGCGTTCCCTGTTGGCCGTCAGTCCCAGCTCCTTCCTCCCCTTCAAGAGGCTGCATGGGGTTCCAGCCGGCAGCCACGCCCCGAGTCGCAGGGCCCCGGGCCACGGCTGCATCTGCCAAGGCTGGCATTCGGAAAGGCCACCGGAGGCGGAGCTGGCGGCGCGGATTGCGCTCTGACGTCACTTCCGCTGGGCGGGACGCGGGTTATCCCGCGCAAATTGAAAGGTCTGGCCCTTTGAGCTCTGCAGTTTCCAGACTCTGTGTGTTTCGTCGCGTCCGCCTCCGGTGCTCTGGCCCAAGTGAATCGGAGGCGTTGGGGACAGGTTTGAGAGCTCCCACCTGGCTGCCCTCGAGCGAACGGGTAGAGCCCCTCCTGGAAAGTGAGCGCAGCGGGCTGTGCGGAGGCTTTGGGTGGGTTCCTAACGGTCTCCGCGGGGTCGATCTGCACGTTCCCCCTGTTCCAGTCTCGGGATTCCGGGTCTTTCATGAAGGGAAGGAGAAGATCTAACGTGGTGTTCCCCACCCTGCAGCAAAGCCCCGAGGACTGTGGCGGGGCGCTGATGAGTGGAGTTCGTGGTGTTGGGACGGTGTTTGGTCCCGAGGGAACGTGCTTGGCCAGGCTAGGGCCGCAGTTCCTGAGCCGAGGAAGCGTCTGGGGCTCCCTGCAGGTAGTTCCAGGCGGGACCTGGCCTCTGTGGTCGGGCTCCTCTAATCTTTCTGCAGGAGCTAGCAGGCCAGTTTTTGCATGCAAGGTCCCAGCTTTTAAATGTTGACAAGTAAATTTTTTCCTTCATGCAGGTCAAAGGAAACGTGTCTTCTGGAATGGGCTTGCGGGCCACCCCTGCGCATCCCCGTGAGACAGAGGAATAAAGTGGTGAAGTTGCTGCTGTTACTGTCAACCTCTGGTGCCTTGGGTCATCTTGAGATGACATGTGCCATGTGGCACTCAGTCATTCTTACTATGCTGAAGAGGAAATATTTATTCGAGGATATTTACCTAGCTTAGAAGAAGCATGTCTCACGAAATGTATACTATGTCAGTTTTCCTCAGTGTGAAAGAACACTCTTTTTAGGGACATTATCAGAGAGGTAGGAGACTAATTGTTTTTCTCAAACTGTGGCTTGAGGACCACCTACATCCAAACTGCCTGCTGTGTTTAAAATTTCAGGAGCCCCCTCCTCACTCCACAACTAGTGAATCAGTCCCTAGGAGTGGAGTGGAGAATCTGCCAACTGCTGAAAGTTGAGAATTGCAGGGCAAAAACATCAGAGCCTGGATACAGTGTCTACAGGGTAAGGTTGACTTTTGTGCTTGCTTTTGTCCCTTCCTCCCAAAGTTAATGTTTGGTGGGAGAGATTTCTGTTATGAAATGTCAAGCACTGCTCAGTGCCCATTGCTGTTTTTCCCTTTTCCTCATGAAGAGTTGTGGGGAGTAGTTGCTTCTGGAAGGACTGTGGCAGCTCCATGATTTAATTTCCATATGGAAAGGGCTTAGGGGTTGCAATTTGGATGGAAAGGGGTGGGAAGCTGAAGCATTTGTGCTGAAATGTTTATTTTTCCATTGAAATGCCTACCTTCCTGCAAACTTTTGAGTTTCTACTGCTGTGCTGATTGGCACGTTGGCTTTTATAATACCTATGTAGAGGTATTATAAAAAAGTGATGCCATAGCATGCACAATTTTGTAGAGAATAGAAACTCATTTTTTAGCACCTCTGTGTGCCTAGTACTGTGTTAAGGGGTTTGAACACACATTATGGTCCCAAGTGGGAGAGCACTTTGGAAAGAATAAACATTATGGAACGATACGTGGCATTAGAGATAATATTAGGGGTTAGTATAAAAATTCTAGACTATGGAAATTATTTGACCGGGAGGTGCTCAATTAAAATACTAAAGAGTATCGATTCTCAAATATCTAAACAGTAAGAGTTGCTATATCAGTTTCCAAGCTCCTTTTTTTTTTTTTCTAAAACTTTTGGTTAAATATATTTTGCTTTAAATATTGCTGTTTTTCCTTCTTCCTTGCATATCATGTAGTTAACTTGGCACGATGGGGATACAAGGATTACTGCAATTTATCAAAGAAGCTTCTGAACCCATCCATGTGAGGAAGTATAAGGGGCAGGTGGTAGCTGTGGACACCTATTGCTGGCTTCACAAAGGAGCTATTGCTTGTGCTGAAAAACTAGCCAAAGGTGAACCTACCGATAAGTAAGTTTGGACCTTGTATTAATTCTTTGCCAAATAAGAATGAGACTTATAATGCCTTATTTTCAGCAAAGGGTTATTTTCATGCGTTATCAGATTCATCAAGAAGTGAGAGTGGGTGTTTTAGAACACTGCCAAATCGGGAATGACTTCTCTCTGTGATATAGGCCTAGTTTTTAGTTGAAGTAGGCCAGAGTATCAGCACTGATGGACAAAGACCAAAGACCTATAGGTCTATGACTACCAGGTATATCTGACCCTCCTTTATTCTTTGTCTAAGATAAACTTTTTAACAGTATTTCTGAAAAGCCGTGATTTCAGGCTCCTACTGTCTTGGGTACAGACAACACACTGCTAAGCCCTTAGCAAAGCAAGGCATTTGTTTCAAAGGAGCAAGGTATTTCTGACTCCCTTTTCCTTCACTTGGGGCCAAAAATGATGGGCCATGTTGACATCCAGTTGTAACTCCGTGACCTCATTTGACGCAAGATTAATATATTCTTTAATTTTTAAAGAGAAACATTAGAAAAACAAGCACAATTTCAGGACAGAGATCTGCCATGAGATTTGGAAACTAATTACGTATTTTCTTTTTTACAATATATAATTTATCTCCTAGAGGAAACGCTCACAGATCTTACTTAATATGACTTAAGCACAATAGATAGTTGGTAAAATGCGTTAACCCTGTTTGTTTCCTAGAAGAAAACGGGGAAAATCATTATTAAATGATGAATTTGGGGGTTTTCAGGCCTAACAAGTTATTTTGACCCAAAGTTGCCTAGAACAGTATGTGTGGGATCTGAAGGAGCACGGGTGCTTCCGCCCCTCCAACTGCTGTTACCATTTTTTTGAAAGCAATTTCTTTTCCACCACTAAATTGGAGCAATTGCAATCGTACTTGAAGACTACAAGTTTTTCATTGCTATCTTCAGTGTTTCTTTGACTATTTCTTCGTGGGGGGAGAACATTATGTCTAGTTTTTTATAATTCTTGAGGATTCAGAAATATTTGATGAATTGGAAGTTGTCCAAAATACAGGGACTACCCTCTATTGTTAGTGATGTCGGAAATGAACTCCCCAGGATCTGCCATGTAGTAGGCGTTCAGTAAATGTTTATTGAGCTAAAAAGTTTCAGGACTTTCAACGAAGTATTGTGTTATTTTAGTTTTTTTCTCCATAGCAACTAATAAATATATTTGATAGAATTTATTTTTCTTTTCTTGTCCTCCTTTGGATGGGAATATTAAGCGGAGAATTTGGTTAAGCTTATGATAAATCCTTGTGACCATTGTAAAGAGTATGGTAGATCTATATGTGCTGACCTGGAAAGATGTCTGTGAAATATACGACATGAGGGCACGAGGTATCTGATGTTTGTATTCTGTCTAGTTAAAAACAAACTTTTTCTTTAAAATTCATTACAATTTTATATTTGTTTTCTCCTATTTTTACATGATATTTAATCAGTAGGTCACAATGATTTTCCTATAGACCAATGTAGGTCCAGCGTAGTGAGTCTTTCATTAAGACAAATATAATAGATTTAAATAATTACCTTTTAAGATTATGCCGTTCTGTTCCTATTTTGGGTTAAAATGTCCTTTTTTAATGAAATGATTGGAACTGTAAATGTAGCTATTTTTATTCATTGCCTTGCCAGAATGAAAAACTAAATGCAATAATGTATCCTTGTTTGAATCCTGGACTGGGGGAAAAAATGTAACAGTGCAGTGTTGGAGCCCATTTATACAGATTTACTATACACTATCTCCCAATTCAGCGTTCAGTGACCCCATGTGGGTGTAGTGTAGCCATCTTTGTAAAATATTCACATCAGGGAAATTGACAAATGCTAAAATCAGGCACCCCTACCCCAGAACTAGTTGTTGAACATTTACCAGGACACCACTGATTATAAGAAACATTATTGGGACAATTGGACACATTTTAATATAGACTGTATATTAGATGATATTTTATTGCTTTTAAATTTCTTGGGTGTGATAATGGTATTGTTGGAGGACTCAGGTATTTATTGTACTGTCCTTTCAACTTTTTAATAGATTTGAAATTTTTCCAAGAAAAGAAAAAGGGAAAACGGTAAGATGTAGAACCATAAAATATTAGAACTGGAAGGAATGTCAAAGCTTTTTAATCTACAGGTGAAGAAAGTAAGGCTTGGAGGGTCAAGTAACCCATTGAATGTCATGTAGCTCATTAGGATCCAACGCAGGATTTGAACCCCAGTCTAAATTTTACAAGATGCAAAACACTTAAATGCATTTTCTTTATTTTCATAGGTATGTAGGATTTTGTATGAAATTTGTAAATATGTTACTGACTCATGGGATCAAGCCTATTCTTGTGTTTGACGGATGCACTTTACCTTCTAAAAAGGAAGTAGAGAAATCTAGAAGAGAGTAAGTTGAGTGTGTTTAATCTCTGACTTAATTGCATTAAGGTCTGATGCTGTGGTCTGTATAATGCCAATTTTTAAAATTTTACTTTGTTGAGACTTGTTTCATAGTACATACACAAATTTCCTTAAATGTTCCATATGTGCTAGAAAAGAATGTGCATTCTCCAGTTATTGAGTGGAAGATTTTGTCTGCCCAGTAAATCAAACTTATTGATTGTGTTGTTCTAATCTTCCATATCTTTACTGTTTTGTGTTTGTTTGTTTGTTTGTTTTTGGGTTTTTTATGTGTGTCTTCTTAATCCATCAAATACTGAGAAAAGTATGTTAAAATTTCACTATAGAGTAGATTTGTTAACACGTTGCGTACGGATCACGAGAATCTTCATTTTTTTCTGAGCCATGCGTTAAGGACGGATAACGAGAATTCTCGTTTTTACTGTTGACTCTTTTTACTTTGCACATTTTATTGAATTATTTGTGTTTTGTTAATAACAAAGGAAGCTGCTTTCTGCAGTATCACACCAGGAGGGATTACTAACATCATAGGTGAGTAAATCCTAAAAAATTCCACAGAAAAATAATAAATGACATAGAAGCATTTACGCTTTAAAGAGAAGAATGCATTTTAAAGTAGTTTCTTTTAAAAACCTGCTGGAACAGAGGGGTATGAGGGATTTAAACCCCGCCGTACTCAACGTGTTAATTACCTTGCAGTCACGTCCATTTTTCTGCTGTGTTTAATTTGAAGCTATTATATTGGTTGCATTGAAGTTTAAAATCTGTTGTTTTCAGTTGTGGTGAATTGAAACAATATGTAGTGACTTAGTTATGCTTTTTTGTTCTGGAGTCTGTTCTGTCTGATATTAGTATAGTCATAACAGCTTTCTTTTGTATGTTCCTGATGTCTTTTTCTTTTTACCTTCAGCTTTACTATGTCATTGTTTTTTAGGTTTGTCACTTAAAAAGAATACAACACTGTATTTGTTTTTATCCATTCTGTCAGTCTTTGCCATTTTAATCATCTTAAATGGAAAATTTTATTCCTTTTACATTGATCATTAATTACTAATATATTTTGATTTATCATTTCTCTTGATGTTTTATGTTTGTCCCGCTCTCTCTTTTGTTTTTTCGTGTTTGTTTGTTTGGGGATAACTCCTACTGCTTGCCTTACACATTGATTGTGTTTACCACCCTTACCATGTTATCTCTTATTTCCAGTTGAAAAATGATGCATTCTGTTCTTTTAGTAGTTATAGTAGAAATTTCATTATTCGTGTTTAGCTTAACAGAATCTACTCATTTTACAATAGATAAAGAATTCTGTATTTTAATTAAGCCACTATTCCACCACGTTTAGGTCTTCTTTTTCCCCTGTATTAGTTTTTAGGTCCGGGAGTCATTGTGTTGTGTAGGAAAGAGCACTGGGCTTAGCTGTCAAAGGTAGTGTGAATCATACCCAAATAGAAGTAAGCCTCGCTGAGGGAGCGTTTTGCGAGGTGTGCTGCTTATCTGATTTTGCCCTCTCTGGCCTTGAATCAGTTAGAAAGAGTTCTCCAGGCCTAGGTTTTTCAACATAGAGTGCTCTGATTCTTAAAGTCAGAACTTTATAAAGCTTATTAAAAGATTAACTGAGATTGAGCCCACATTACAATATAAATAATACACAGTTTATTAAATTTGCTTTTAGTAAAATGTTAATTAGATCCTGTTTAGTTCTAAAAGGATTAGTGACAACCCTAAACCAGTGGGCTAAGGGATTAGTTCATAACCATATCACCTGGTGTCCCCACCATGGTATTAATTCTAATCACAGATAGTTATTAATTTTCTCTTGCTCATTTCAAGAATGGCTAAGAAAAAGTGTTTCAGCTGTCTGTCTCTAACGTGAGTGCTCTTTCTGTCTTATCGCTGTAAGATCAGCTTTCTCTGTGCCTCTTTAGCAGTGAGAAGGGCATTTACAATCCTTTTCCACAAATCTCTTCATCTGTGGAGCCCAGTCTAAAAGTAAAATTAGGGAATGTGTGTGTGTACATGTGTCTGCACATTTACTTAAAGAAAAAAGAGACCCTCATTGAGTTCAGTTTGATATTTCCAATTCAAATGCAGGCTACAGAGTTTTTACTTACTTCTGTATTGCATCTGTACCTCCTTACTTCCATGCTGAGAATCCTTGTTTTTAAGGGTACAGGGGATTATAAAGTTAGAATATCTTATAATAACAGTAGTTCCCCCTTATCCACAGGTGATAGATTCAAGACCCTAGTGGATGCCTAAAACCCCTATAGAACCAACCTGTATTATACTATGTTTTCTCCTGTACAGATATACCAATGGTAAAGTTTAATTTATAAATTAGGGATAGTAAGAGATTAACAACAATAACTCATAAAGAAACAGAACAATTATAACAACATACTATAATAAAGTAATGTGAATGGGGTCTCTTTCAAAATTTCTTATTGTGCTGTACTCACCCTTCTTGTGATGATGGGAGATGATACAATGCCTATGTGATAAATGAAGTGAAGTAGATACACGGGCCAAAGGGATAATTCACATCCTGGGCAGGATGGAGCAAGATGGTGTGAGATTTAATTACACAGAATGGTGCACAATTTAAAACTTATTAATTTGTTATTTCTGAAATTCTCCATGTAATATTTTCAGTCTACAGGTAACTGAAACTGCAGAAAACGAAACCTGTACTCATTTATTTTCTCCCACATTATATTCAATACTAGATTCAGAATAAAACATTAATGCTGCCACTACCAATATGATTATTGAAAAAGTTACAATTTCTCTTTTTTTCTTTCTTTCATATGTGCTCTCTATACCCATTGTAAAAATAGTCGTACTACATTGTCAGAGCACATAGCTACTGCCCTCTCCCTGTTTAACCCTTATTTAGTCTTGATTCTACAAATTCCCATATATTTCATGGCTATTAACAGCCCTTATGTCAGTGTCTCTCATGTTATATTTCGGTTTTTCTGAAGCTTGTTCTGCAGTAGATTTCACAGAAACAGTATTCCTCTAGTTCATTGTATGTTAATAAAGTTGTATCCTTTATACTTAAAAATTAGCTTTGATGGTGTAAAAGCCCTCACTCACATTTGCTCAAGTGTCTTAATAAATTCATTTTCTTTTAACATAAAGTATTACTGTGGAAAAGCCTGATGATAAGCTTGTGTGAGTGTGTATTATAAATCATTTGTTCTTTTTGCCTAGAAGCTCAATGGATCTGGGTTAATATTCTCAAGGACCTGTAATGCACTTTCAAATGAGTCCAACTTTTTTTATTATAGGAAAATTTCTTGAATTATAATTTTATTATGGTTTCTTGGCTCAGCCTTTTAATTTTTTGCCCTTGCAGAAGACGGCAAGCCAATCTTCTGAAGGGAAAGCAGCTTCTTCGTGAAGGGAAAGTCTCAGAAGCCAGAGAATGTTTTACCCGTTCTATCAATATCACACATGCTATGGCCCACAAAGTAATTAAGGTAAGCTAAATAAGAAATATAGCCAAAGTAACAAATGGCTAAGTTAATTTAAGCTGATTATAAGTTGTTTGTTAGAGAGCAAGGAAATGAAGGGAGGAAAATTACCATAGGCCTCACCTCCAGAAGAGGGCAGATGTCAGAGGAAGAAGGGAAGAGTATGGTTAGATAGAGGAGGTCAGCAATTTCCTAGGGAGAAATCCTAAGGAATAAGCAAAGCTCTGCCTTTTTAGATAAGGCACTTAGATAATCTCTGTCAGCATATTGTCCCTTGGAGATGGAAGGGATACATTCCTGGAGGTTCAGTCCCACCCCACTCAATGTCACCTTCACTCTTGAATGACCTGCCGGCAGAGATCTGTTGAACCAGCCTCGCTGACTCAGGAGCTCTATAGACTCCTAGGCTACTTAATCTGCTCTGCCGAGAAGCATCTTTTTTTTAATCACCGTGAATATTTGTGTCCACGTGCCCACAATCCTGGCCCTCACATCCCCTTTTCAGGACTGTGTTCAAACCACTTAATAAAAAAATGGAAAAATAAATATAGTGATTAGATTCTGTATTTTTATCAACACAATGTCAGAGAGACTTTTGTAGTCTAACAAGAGAACCTGTTATTTTTATGGGGAAAATATATTCAAAGCTCCAAACAAATGTCTTATATACTTTTGGAACATAACCATTCTTGAGGTGGAAGTTCTCTATAACCTGAAATAATTAAATTTTATAGCTTGTAGTTTCTTTCCCCTCATCTGAATGCAGAGCAGTATTTCTTTTCTCCAAATTTATAAATTGATTTTTTTTTTAATTCTTAGTGTCTATATTGATTAATTCAATATATGCTAAGACTAAAAGTAGAAAAACATACTTCAAAAGAAGTGATTTCTGAAAATAACATTAGCATGTGCATGCTGAGGCTGGTAATAGAATGGGTTTGAAACAGGAAGCTGTTTAGTTCTTTCCAGATGCAGTTCTGCCGATTGACTGATCTCTCTCACAGGCTGCCCGGTCTCAGGGAGTAGATTGTCTCGTGGCGCCCTATGAAGCGGATGCACAGCTGGCCTATCTTAATAAAGCTGGGATCGTACAAGCCATAATTACAGAGGACTCCGATCTCCTTGCTTTTGGCTGTAAAAAGGTGCTTACACAGTGTAAATCGAGGAACCAAACTTTTTCCTCTACAGGAATATTTAGTCCCTGCAATTAATGTCTACTTTCAGTGTTAATAATTATTCTATTTAAAATGAAACGGAGTGTTTTGCTGCTTTACATTTGCATAATCTGGGTGCTTTTACAGAGTAAGCCCTTAAGGTTAGAGTGTTTTGTTGTTGTTTTGTCCAAATTCTTTGGAATGTAGATTTGCTGGTCTTATATTTTAATGATAACTTACATGCTTTGTATTTTTCAATTAGGTTAGGTAAATTAATGTACCGAATTATGGGATGCTCTGTAGTTCTTTATAATTCTGTATAAAACTGTTTAATGGAAAATTTTATGATATATTAAGGGGTAGAATTAAGATACAAAAGTATAGGATGATCTCATTTTTGTTAATATCTCTGTTATTTATATCATCTGTATATTTTATAGATGAAGGATCTATGTAAAAAGTTAATGCTGGGTAATAGTGATAGAGGAGAGATTTTGGGAACCTTCCATTTTATTCTTCCTGAATGTCTATATTTTCCAAAGGTTTTACAAAAAACACATATTACTTTAAGAATAAGAAAAGGGGTTACTTTTAAAAATGTAACAGTGGAAGGTAAGGGGTAAATGCTTTTTGTATGAATTGCTATTTGATCACCATGACAACCCTGTTATATAAGTGGAAAGTAAAGAGGTACAGAAAGGGTATTCCTTATGTCAGAGTCACAGCCGATGCTTCGTTTAATTTATTTGCAAATTTGACAGTAGTTAACCGACCTACCTATCTCACCTCTTTCGTTGTTATGAAGAACAAAAAAGATTCCTTAGAAATATTGCAATGAATTAGATAATGAAAAATAAAAGTGGCCCTCGTTGGCGTTAACAATTTCCCTTCCTTCTGAAGGTGATTTTAAAAATGGACCAGTTTGGAAATGGACTCGAAATTGATCAGGCTCGGCTGGGAATGTGCAAACAGCTTGGGGATGTGTTCACAGAAGAGAAGTTCCGTTACATGTGTATTCTTTCAGGCTGTGACTACCTCCCATCACTGCGTGGGATTGGATTAGCAAAGGCCTGCAAAGTGCTACGACTAGCCAATAATCCAGATATTGTAAAGGTGAGAGGAATTTACCAAGTGTCATATTCAATTTCTGAAACATGTCTTAAATAATAGATGAAACACTCACAATATGGATTTTAAGCATTCCATTATGTCAATAACCAATAAAATGTCACTGAGAGGAGAAAATGACTAAAACACTAGAGCTTTTCTTTTTTGTTTTGTTGGATTTTTTGTTTTTGTTTTCAACTTTTGTTTTGTTTTTAAGATTTTATTGGGGAAGGGGAACAGTGTGTACTTCCAGGGCTTTTTTCCAAGTCAAGTTGTTGTCCTTTCAGTCTTAGTTGTGGAGGGCGCAGCTCAGCTCCAGGTCCAGTTGCCATTTAGAGTTGCAGGAGGCGCAGCCCACCATCCCTTGTGGGAATCGAACCGGCAGCCTTGTGGGTGAGAGAATGCACTCCAACCAACTGAGCTATCCGGGAGCTCAGCGGCAGCTCAACTCAAGGTGCCGTGTTCAATCTTAGTTGCAGGGGGCGCTGCCCACCATCCCATGCGGGACTCGAGGAATCCGAACTGGCAACGTTGTGGTTGAGAGCCCACTGGCCCATGTGGGAATCGAATAGGGAACCTTTCAGAGTTAGGAGCATGGAGCTCCAACAGCCTGAGCCACCGGGCCGGCCCTAGAACTTGGCTTTTGATAAACCATGTTTTCAGCAATTGACACAAGGATAGTAGTGATTTTTTAAATGAAGGGTAATATAAAGAGACCTAAGGGATATTTAAGATATTCTAGGGTAAGGTTAATGTTAAAATGTACCGCCTTTTGATTTCTGTCCTGTTACTCAATAGTAGTGGTTCTCAGACTTTTTGGTCTCAGGATCCCATTTCACTCTTAAAGGCTCTTTGGGGCAGTAATTTTGTTTATATGAGTTACAGCTATAGACATTTACCAAACCAGAAATTAAAACAAAAATTCAATATTTATTAATTCACTTAAAATTAATTACATGTTAACATAAATAGCAGCATATTTTTATGAAAAAAGCCGTGTCTTCTAAAACAAATGAAAATTATGAGAGGAATTACACATTTATGTAACTCTCTTTCATGTGGCTTAATAGGAGACAGCTGGATTCTCATACGAGTGTCTACTTCTTCATGCAATCTAATGCAATATCATGTGTCATGGATCCTCTGGAAAATTCTGAGTTACCTTACATCACTGCCATGTAATTTCTCTGATGTCTTTACCTTAAAAAAAAAAAATCAGCATGCATTAAAGAAGCTCATTTTCTGCCCCCTTGGGTAGTTCTCTAAAGCCCTCAGAGTTTGCAGAGCGAAGATCCCATTTTCTGTTCCCAAGAGTACAGTGTGTGAGTCCTCGGGGCTGAGGGGGTGCCCTGTGAGGGAGAGATCTCTGGGTTGGACATAGTGGCAGAGATGGGAATAGAGTAACATATCCTAACTAGCCGGTGACTCCAGGATCACTTCCTGTCTCTGAGACTTCCCTTCTTCATCTGTGAGTTTAGTATAAACTATTTAAAACCACTCCCAGCTTTAATCATCCATAACTCTAACAGGAGTTAGAATGTCAGCTTCATTTTAAAAATAACGATGTAAGAAGACTTGTGTCTTTTTAAATTTTCAAGTTTTGTGTGTTGTTTATTTTTGGTTTCTGAATGAAAGGGACTTGGAGGATAAAGAATGTATCTTAAAATTACCCTTAGGAATGTAAACTTGATGTGTAACTGAATTTTTCATTCTTTGGATTAATAATAGAAAAACCAAAGAAAATACGTATCACTTAAAATTTTAAGTTATTTGACATGGCTGTGCTTGCTGGGAGAGGTTTTAAGGTAGATACAAGCAATTGCTTTTTCTGTTTCTCCTCACCCTCCTCTAATGTAAACCAATTGGTCTTAGAGATAATAATTCCCTATTCTTTATTTGGAGATAACTTGTAAATATTTTTTACATCCATTATTAGATTATCAAGAAAATTGGACATTATCTCAAGATGAATATAACAGTGCCAGAAGATTACATCCAAGGATTTATTCGGGCCAACAATACCTTCCTTTATCAGCTAGTTTTTGATCCCATCAGAAGGAAACTCATCCCTTTGAATGCCTATGAAGACGACATTGATCCTGAAACACTAAGCTATGCTGGGCGGTATCCTTTCTGAACCAGAGTGGTAGAATTTTGCACTTGTCCCACATATTTATGGTGATGTTTTTAGTGAGACATTCAGTAAAAAGCTTGCAAATTGTTTTGCTTTCTTTTTTATAGGGAAATCTGTATTTTGTAATTTTAACTACCATACTAGTGAAAAGTCAGAGCAGTTTTTTGTTTATAAATCTGAGGCTCATTCATTATAACTTGCTAATTACTTAGATTGACTTGATAGAAACACATCCCGTGTCAGTTACTTAAAGTACATATTCCAAAGGCAGCGCTTAAGAGAAACACTCGTGACAAGCAAGCTCGGTTTGTTAGGGGGAGCCTGTGGGCATGAGCATTCCAGCTGAGGATGCCCTTCCCACGGCCACTGGCCACACACACGCAGGGCGACACACAGCCCTGAGTCACCCAGGTGGTGGCCGGGACTTTCCATCTCCCTTGGAGGGGAGTAAGTGATGACTTGGGGCTTTGCTGCAGAAAACTGCCGACTCCTGCAGTGACAAACGGATGAGTGACTATGCTGTGGTTTCAGTAATGCCGAATGTAGGACTAAGTGGGGTCCATTGAAGTCATGAACCTGAAAATGTTCTGTGGCAATAGAATACACTTTCGTATCTGAAGATAGTATCCTTTGTTTGGTTGTTAATAAAAAGCATTTTTCCTTAATCTTACCAACCTAGGTATGTTGATGATTCTGTAGCTCTTCAAATAGCCCTTGGAAATAAAGATATAAATACTTTTGAACAGATTGATGACTATAATCCAGACACCGCTATGGTAACATTTTAATGACTTCTTTCTAAACACTTTGTAAGCGGGCATTTTCCCGCCAAATCGCGTCGTAACGTGGGGCTTTTCTGACATTTTCTCGCCAAAATTAGACTTTCCGTAAAATATTCATATCTTTCGATCTATTTGATATTTTTCTATGAAACTTTCAGTGTTTTAGTTTAAAAAGAGGTCTCTATTTATTTACTTTGCAAAATTTTTGCCGGTTCCAACTAGAGGCGATATGATGAGTTTACTCGTTTCCCACAAACAATGTGTAAAAAGTTGTGCCTCAGGAACTGTGATAAAGGCAAATCTTCATTTAGTAAACATCTTTTAAGCATTTCAGTATCTGGGCACTGTACAGAGTATAGATTGAAAAAACAACTTGATGTGGAGAAATTATATCTCTTAGAATACTGGTCAACTTCCTTAAAAGGTGACCATGTTATATATTATCAAACCTTTAGACTTGAACATTTTATTTGAATATACCAAGCATTTGATGCCTTTTTTCTCATCTTACCCTATTCAGCCTCTGGCATTTGGTATTGTTGGGAGTACAAGCTGGTTTTTCACTCATTCACAATTTAGCAAATATTTAATGAGCATGCCCGCTCATTTAAGCCCTTTCCTGTTTTCTTCTTTTTCCCAATTGTATATGTCCCTTAAAATACACTTTCCCACCATTCTCTCTTTTATGTTCATATTTATTCTAACCCAATCTCTAGTCTATGTACCAGCCACTTAATTCTAAATATCTCTTGAATCTTTACAAATGATTTCCTGTAACCTTAAATCTATCTACAGTCAAAAACAAACTTCATTTCTTATCAGCTTTCCTTTATAACAGTTCTCTTTTTTCTTTTTAGCACTTAAAAACTACCACATAATTTATGTCTCTGGTTTATTTTCTGATTCTTCCCCAAAGAATGTAATCTTCATAAAGACAGTGTTTTATGATCTTTTTTCATTGCTAAGTCCTTATAAGCAAGGATTAAATATATATTGCACTCCAGAACACAGAACACCTAGCTAATCTATGTTTGTTACGATCCTCTTTTTTTTAATGTTTATTGGGGTGACAATTGTTAGTAAAGTTACATAGATTTCAGGTGTACAATTCTGTAACACATCATCTATAAATCACATTGTGTGCTCACCACGCAGAGTCAGTTCTCCTTCCGGCACCATATATTTGTATAATCCTTAATAAAAGCTTAGTAAAGGACTGAATCAGTGAGCAAGGGTAGAAAGGCCTGGATTGGACTGGAAGCTGTGAGAAACTAGAAACTGTCAACCAGAAAGACAACTAATAGAAACAACAGGACTTAGCAGTGAAAGCAAGCCAGCTTATTATCCAGGTTTTCTAGTCTGAGAGAATGAAAGAGATCATGGAACTGACATTCATTCAATGAATGTCATTGAATAAATTCAGCGACACTCATTGAATAACTGTGGTAAATACGCCAATACTAACGGTCAAAAAGCCCTTTCTCAGAGAAAGTTTTATGTAAGATTCAGTGTAGGCCGTACATAGTAGCTCTGTTTCTCCATGCTGTCCAGTAAAGATGGCACCAAGTGTGGGTGTAATAAAAACTAATGTTTTGTAAATTAGATTGTTTTGATTTGAAGTCAACCCATTTCGAGAGGTGGGATAGTTGATTACTTTAATAATTTTATAGTTTTAACTTTCAGGTGCTTTATAAAAGGTATATATATAAAAAAAGGTATATAAATGATTTTTGCCAGATGATTATTTAATTAATATTGTATATTGAAATAGGACTCAAATTTTAAAAGTACTTATTTTCTGTC